>NC_133026.1:58269516-58569838 GCF_048771995.1 Taeniopygia guttata | reverse complement strand
TGTATGCCAACCAGATCCATCCCACAAAGAAGCAAGAGATAGTAATAAGAGACTCCCTGGACTGATTTGGCTCTCTGATTATTTCCCACTTCTGGTTGCCCAGGTCAGCAGTGGCAATGTTGAGAAGTCCTAGGACAATCAAAAAGAACTTCACGGCACTGTGACAACCTTTTCAAGAGACAGGAGCACCTGGTGTGTTTCCTCAGTCCCTTCAGTATCAGGAAAGAATGATGGAAGAAACAGAAGAATCCACCTGAGGAATATATAGCTTAAAGACTGGTGTCATTGATATAATTTTGGCCTTTTTTAAATCATGAGACAGCTTGCATAGCACCAGGCCTGCTGAACAAATTGTTGGGGTTCACCTGTCTAAAAGGGGGAAAGGATTCTATTCCATAATTGGCAGGGATGATTGAGAAGGCTTTAAACTAGGTGTAGAATGCCCCTGTTCCTAAGAGACAGGAATTCAGTCTTACCTATTTTGTGTTGCTAAAAACTCCTCCCTTGACCTGAACCCTAACTCCACCCCTGTGATACCCAATAAAACCCCATGAGCCTGCCTTTGCCCAGCCTTTCCTCTCCATCCCACCCCTCCTCCCCGGGGGTAATAAATAGATTCTTGAGCTTTCTGAAACAAAGACCCCTCTCATTTATTCCCATGCCCGGCACCAGCAGCTGCACCCTCCCTGGACACGATGAACCCAGGTGCAACACACTGCAACAACTAGTTTTGAAGGAGGAAGGAGGTAAGACCAGGGTCACTAGAAATGGGTAGAATTTCATTGTTGGGAGTGAAATTGGCAGCCCAGATGAAGAGCATCTACAGCAATGCACACAGCAGGATAACAAACAAGAGGAGCTGGAAGCCATGGTACAGAAGGAAAGTTATGACACAGTAGCTGTCACAGAAACATGGTGAGACGACTGCATGACTGCAGTGCTGCAGTGGGTGGTCACAAGCTCATCAGAAGACACAGACGAGGAAGGAGAGGCAGTGGGGTGGCTCTGTACATTAGGGAGTGGTTTGAGGGATCTCAAGGACTGTGAAAATAAGAGTGCCAATGGTTAAGAATAAGAGGGAAGGCCATCAAGGCACCATTCTGGTGGCAGACTGTCACAGACCACCCAAGCAGGATGAAGAGGAAGATGAAGTATTCTAGGGGTGCCTGGCTGCAGTTTCATGATTGCCAGCCCTTGCTCTTGTAAGAGAATTTAACTTGCAGATGTCAATTGGAAACTCAACACAGTTGAGATGAGGCAGTTCTAAGCAGTTCCTGGGGTGTGGGGAGCTTCATGACAGAGCTGGTAAGTACCCTGCCAGGGGCTGTGCCCTGCAAGACCTGCTGGTTGAAAATAGAGAAGGGCTGGTAGGAGATGTGGTAGTTGGTGGGCATAGCAACAACAAAATAATTGAGTTGTCAATCCTTGGTGAAATAAGGAAGAGGGTCAGCAAAACCTCTGCCTTGAACTTCTGGAGGATGAACTTTAGCCTGTTCAGGGCACTGGTTCAGAAAGTCCCTTGGGAAATAATTCCAAATAACAGAATGGTCTAGCAAGCCTGGACATGCATTAAGAGGGAAATCTTAAAGGTACGGGAACAGGCTGTCCCTGTCTTCCAAAAGATGAACCTGCAGGGAAGAAAACTGACCTGGCTGAACAGGGAGGTTTTGTTGTAACTCAGGGGAAAAAAAAAAGAGAGTTTATGACCTTCGGAAAAAATGACAGGCAGCTCCAGAAAACTACAAGGGTGTCTTTAGGTCATGTAGAAAGGAATTTAGGAAGGTTTAAAATTCAGCTAGACCTCAGTCTGGCCACTGCTGTGAAAGATAATCATAAGTGGCTTTAAAAATACATCAGCAGCAAAAGGAGGGTCAACAAAGATCTCCATTCTTTTTTGGGTGATGGAGGGAACCTTGTCACCAAGGATGAGGAAAAGGCTGATGTACTTAATGCCTTCTTTACCTCACTCTTCAACAGAAAGCCCAGTTTTCCTCCAGCTCCTAAGCTGGTAGACAGGGACAGGGAGCAGAATTGAACCCCTGCAATCCAGGAGGAAATAGCTGGTGACATGCTGAGCCCCTTAGACACTCATAAATCTGTGGGATTGGATGTGGTTCATCTCATGATATTGAAAGAGCTGATGAAAGAGCTCATCAAACCTCTCTCCATCACCAGTTATTCAGCCATCTCTCCATCATCAGGCCATTCATCATCATTTCTGGCTAACCAGGGAGGACTGAGAACACCAAAGGTTGGCCGATGTGATGTCCTCTACAGGAAGGGTTGGAAGTGGGGTCTGAAGAACTACAGGCCTGAAAACTTGGCCTCAGTGCCCAGAAGATTATTAACAGATCATCTCCAGTATGATCATGTAGCAAGTTCAGGACAACCAAGGCATCAGGTCCAGCTGTCATGGATTTAGAAAAATTAATTTTCATTTGACCAACCTGATCTCCTTTTATGACCAGGTGACCCAGACAGATAGATTATGATAGTGTTTATTAGTTTAGTAGTTTAAAACTAACTTTGCTTTAAAATGTTCTCCCTACTAAGAATTTTATTACAGTAACAAAAAAAAATATATAATTATTTGAATTATTCTGGGAAGAAAGCAAAAAGAAATATTAAAAGAATGTAAATTTTAAAGAAAGAAAAATAGGGGAAGCAGATGGGATGAGAACATAAAAAATGCATAATGATGTTTTAAATGTTACTAATCACATTCAAATTAGTGCCTGTTAACTAAGCAAGGACATTCACACAATCAACCTTTCCTACAATGAAATTAGAGAAGATGGTGTTTTCTGGCCTTAAGAAAATCAATATTGTTACCTTATTTATTCAGTTATATTCAAATTCCAGCAGCTGGTTTTGTTGAGGGAAACAGGAAACAAATTCAGAGCTGAGAAAAAGTACTTGTAGAACTCATAATTTTCATATGAACACTTATAAAGAATTTCTTCTACATTGATAAGACAAATTATAGCAGTAAGCAAGACAAATCAGCAGTTTTTAATTGAGTTTTTTGCATAATTCTCAGGGATAACTTGTAGGGCAAATCAGTTAGAAAACCTTTCAGCAGAACACCAGGTCCTCCAAATAAATCCATGACCTCCACTGGCTACTTCTAGCTTGGAGTCTTAAGACATACTAATAATTGTAGATTTTTAACTTTTATTCCTGGTAATAGTTTTTCATTATGTTCATAAAAAAAAATTGTGTTTATTATTTTTGTTTATTTCTAATCTGAATTCAGTCTGTTGAAAATAAAAAATAATATTCTATCAGTCAGATTTCCATTATGGAACTAATAATAAAATAATTTATTAGTATTTTGACTGACTTGTGTTCTTGCTCAACTCATATAAACTGCAATAAATAAACTCTGAAAGAGGATGAACATATGTCTCAGAATTTGGCATCCAGTACAGGGTTTTCTTGATGACGTTCCTTTGAACTGATGTAGACAAACTGTTAAGTCATTTTACTAATTGTGAAAAAAATACATATCCCTTTAAGAAAATCACCTTTAAAGTGCTGACTTAGTAAATCCAGACACTGTTCTGGAACAATCATATTTTTAACATTGTACAATAAGTTTGTCTTGTTAGCTCTGAAAAATGTTATCATCATGGAGTTTCTCTATGATCCTTTACCTTGGAATTATATTGTTTGTGAAAAATTGCATTATATAATCAGTCAAAATTATTTATTATCTTGTAGACAATAAGTCTTCTGTGGAAAATTACTTCTTGCTCAAAACACATGTCCTTTTGTGCATGTGGAGTAATGTTCACTTTATTAAACTATATTTTATTTCTCATCATTGCACAGTGAACACTATTCACTTTCCGCCTAAGGTTATGTTTTGTATGGTAGAGGATAAGAATTTGCTAGATTCATCAGTCCTGTCACATAGATTTAGAAATAGTACAGTAGAAGGTGGCAGTTTTAAACATATATGGTTAACAGAAAAGTTAGATTCACAACTAACATTCTATTGTGATGGTGCATAACATGAAAAAAAATATAACGAGTTGAGAAAATATTTTGCCATTTTAAAACAATCTTAGCTTCCAGTAACATTCTAAGCTTGGTCCATCAAAACTTTTCAACATTAACCTTAATTATTTTTTTTAATATTAAAACAAAACCTAAAAAAAGTCACCTGTGCCCCCCCATTCCCCCAACTAAAACAAACACCCCGAAAATATCCTAAGTAATTATTTTCATTTTTTTAAGTGTTTAAGTTGGTCCATTCCTATAAATATTTTATGTTTCAGTGACCTGTTACTTTCTGACATTATCATGTTTTAAATGCATGGCTACAGCTTTTTAACATCTGAATGGAAAACAGTATATATGGATTCAATAAACAGAGGCACTTCCTGCTCAAAACAAATTTTATTTTATCCTGTAACACTGAAATATGCTGCTATAGTACAGAATGAAACTGAGGGATGAGTGCAGGTCAACTAAAGGCACAACACAAAATATGCTAAAAAATGCTCATTGACTATATTATACACAGACCAAAACTAAAATCTGTATATGTGAGTTCATCAAAGCTCTTCAGTCTACCAAAATATATTAGCAAAAACCCTTTCCTGACTTCAAGGTAATCGACCAAGATATGGTACCAATCAAAATGTAGTTTGGACTAAATACTTACTCAAGTACACAGACACAAGTTTTAGTTGGACTTTCTGAGTCACAGAGTACAAACACAGGCAGAACCACCTTCAGGTCAGTTCTGGCAGAGTAGCTGCCACATCAGATGAAATATCCAGGAGGGAGGGAAGAGGGCTATGAGCTTTTTTCCATTTAAGGTTTCCAAGCAGTGGATTGAACCAAGTGACCTGACAGCTATGGTCCTGCTTTCTGGTTTGTATGTATATAAAGCCAGATTTACATTTACAGACAGAAACCAGGGAGCATAGGGGAAAAAATTAAAATAATCTGATTTTAGAGGGAAGAAGAAAATTTAGTATCAGCCAGAAGCAGCAGATGTTATTATGGCTTAAGACAGATCTATTTCTTCAAAATTCTCCTTGACTCACTTTTATCCCCTTTTGTTTCTCCATCTATCTCTTATCAGGGCAACCAAGTTTGCATCCTTCATACTTGTGGTAGTGACAATTCAATTTGTTTTTAATGAAAAACACATCTTGAGACAGATTTGACTACACAGAGTCTGAACTCATCCTTGGAATAGGTGAGGAGCAAAAGGAGAGACTGTGCTTGGCTCTTTTGCGTCTAGAATAATTGATTCAGCTGGGAGTAAGAAGTAGGTCACCTACTTGGATTCGACAATTCTTTATCAGTCCTATCCACTGATATTAGGAAAGTTTTCATTTATTTGTCAGCAAAAAATATATTTTGTCTCTGGGTTTCATGACTTGCCTTAGCTTGGGCCTTGTGTAAAACTGTCTCCTTTTGAAGACTCCATAGAGATTCAGTAGAGCATTATGGGCTTATGTTTGTATCATATATGTTTTGTGAGGATCCCTTCCTCCACACAGAGAATGTAAAAGAGTCTAATTTTGAAAAGAAGTAAGCAGAAAATTACGGAAATTCTTCCTTACTGCAAAGCAGTGGATTTATTAATGACTCAAATACACTCTCAATGGTCTTCTATTTTTTGTTATTTTTCCTTGGTCACTAGGAGCCTCACACCCTTCACACAAAAAATGTCAGTGTCTGCTTATTTGACTGTCCATTGAGCATTTGAATAAAGTCACCCTAGGACAGAATGATAACCATGCATGGATTCAAACTTAAGATTGTAATGCAGCAATCATTTGCATGGAGTCAATTATTTTAATATCCTCTTCAAGAAAGCTGATAACTAAACCTTTTCTATTTATGTATTTTGAGCAGGACATTTTAGTTTAAATATCAAAGAAAGATGCCATTATTAATATTAACCAGAGGCATTTTTATTTTATTAATTTTTTGAATTATATTTACTAGTTCTAATTAGCTACTTTTATCGTCATAATTTTTAAGGTTTTCTATTAGTTCAAGAGGGAATTTAATTAGAATATGACATTATTTGATACTGCAGGGAGACTTTAGAAACAGTAGTTAAAGTTAAATAACATAGCCCTAGCCTTTGCAGTGTTTTTCAAATTATTAATTATCCAATTACAGCTTATTTAAGATGTACACGTTATTTACTTTGAGACACAACTCCCATTGTGGTTTGATTCAGCTGATAGGTTCCAGGTTTGTTCAGACGGCATTTAGGCTTTGGCAATCTTCACTGTTGTTAAACAGGCCTAATAATCTGAATAACAGATCCTACAATGCCACTACTTTTGTCTATATTCCTGTACTCAAGATTAAATTCAAAGTTTCATACGGTTTCTATGAGCATTTTAATACACTGCAGTAAAACCTGTCTCTTGTCTACTCAACTTGTTTTACTTTCAATCCATCCATTCTTAAGAGAACTTTCCAACATCACAGAGAAAATAAATATAAACTATGTTTGAGATTCTACAGTCTTACTTCAGTGAACAATTTAGTGTGCTTTAGAGAAATTGCATTAACTCTCAGCCCTAAAAAAGCTGTTAGCCACAAAAAAAAAAAAAAAAAAAAAAGGTCTATATTTTTCCTGAAGCATTCAAATACTCAGTTAAGTAACAAAAGCCAGATGAAAAGCCAGAATTACCCAAAGGGGCTGAGTCCTTATGTTAGTTATATTTTTGTCCTGAAAGGTGGATGAATATACTGCTTTGTCCCAGAAGGAATGTTGTATTGCTATCCCTTTTCTTTAGGCGTGCTGCTTCACTCAAGCATGGCTGTAGTATTCCTGCAATTAAAAAAAAAAACAGTAGCCTTTCATAGTAGGCTGAGACCTTGTCCTGTGGTTAAATGAGCAACACAACTTGAAGAGACTGAAGGCAAGTAGCTCTCTCCCTGCTCACAAAAGGCTTTCTTGCTGATAGAGTGAGTAAAAACTGCAGTTCCTGAACACTGCTGCTAAAGGTGGACAGTGGGGCATGCAGCCATAATTTTCCTCAACCTGCAGTGAGGAACTGCAGCCTGAAGGAGCTATCTCACGTTATTTCATGTTATTTATAGTTAAGGCTAACTTGAAGTTTGGTGATACCCAAAAAGGGGGGGATCCCACAGACACCTCTGGCTTAAATGCCGAGTGCTCTACACGTACTAACTGTTCCTCATCCCACCTAGGGTGGTTTGTCCCCTCAGTGAGCTGTGGAGCTGTCTCTGTAAGCCGTGCTCCCAACACCAGACTATGACACTGACCTGCGGGGTGATGTCCCAGCCTGGATGGACCTGTCCCCAGGGAGGGGCCTGATGCCTGGGTCTGGGTCTGCCTGGGTGACCCCTGGCTGCCCTGCTCCTGGCTGGGGCACTGGGACAGTCCCTGACTGGTGAGGCCTGTTATGTACTTAGAAAAATCTATTTGCTATGAAAATATTTCAGGATGCTTATAAGGGTTTGTTCTGAAATTTCAGCCAGTACAGATGAAAGAGACAGAAGGAAATAATGAAAATAGGGACTACCTTCAACAAATCTGAAAAAAGCACACAAACACTTATATAATGAGAGAAAAACATTAGGTTTATGAATATGTTACAGAGAAAAACAAGGAATTCCTAAGCAAATTTGTGTTTCAATCAGTACCCTAAAAAAACATTAAATTCAAATTAATTTTTAAAATGTAGGCTATAGCTATAACACTGAGCCAAAGTTTGTATTTTTTTTTTTTTTTTGAGGTTTGATGTAATGAGATCATTCTCATATTTTTGGCCTTTGAACAAAATGGATCTTTCAGTTTTACTTTCTCAGGCAACTCCATTTTGTTGAAAGAAGACAATTACTACAATCTTCTTGTCTGTAAAATGCAGCTCAAGAGCTCCTTCATAGAAAGATGTCATAAAAATTATAGGGTGCAAAATGTTAGTAATAGCAACACAAAGTCAGGAGTTCCACAGGCAAGTTTCTTAAAGCACTCCAGTTTTGTAAATATTCAATATTGTTTATTACCGAGGTAAAACAGAGAGAAACGTTTTCTTGCATACTTTGCAGTCATAGTCTGCTCTTGTACTAATCTGCAGTGATATTTGCACTGACACCTGCAAGGACATCCCATACCCAATGCAGCCATCATTGTCTCCCTGTACCTGCTCACAACCCAGAGAAAACATGACATGCAGCTGAAGCTGTACGCTGACATGAATGGCAGGTTTGTGTGCCTGAAACCCTCCTGAATCACAGTGGGATTTCTGAAAAAGTTTCCTTTTTTTCCCCCATAACTTGGTACAGGAATAAACAAGAAAAACAGTGAGGAGTTGAGCTTGAAGATCATACTCCAACTTGCTCTTTATCAAAAAGATCTGAAACAAATTAGTGACAGGGTTTTCTCAGCTATAGTGTTGCAATGTGCCTTATCCTTAAGGCTGCAATCATACTGACTACAAAGTTTTTGCCTTTATGAATTTCTCAAAATAGGGAAAGATGCAGAATATTTTTCTTGAAGGCTGTTTGCAACAGGAGAGCATACTAGGTACCTTTTGTGGAGGGTGAGATTGCAGGATGTGCTTCAGTGATCGTCTTTCTTAAAGAAGTCAAAAGAATAAGGTTCTTCTACACTTAAAAAATTGAAAAGAATATGATGAACATGGTTGGTCATATGACAAATACTGACTCCATGTAAATACACATGCACAAAACGTATGCAGGATATGTTTTCTTCAACCCTGTACTGCGTAATGCTTTACAGCTGGTGGCAACAGTACAAAGTACCTTTTTACTTTTACCTTTCAGGTAAATGCAAGACAGAGTTTCTCTATAATTGAGTAAATACTCCATTATAAAGAAACTTTTCCTTAGAAAAATATAGAGACAATATAGAGAAACTTTTCCCTAGGAAAATTATAGAGAAAATTTTCCTCAGGAAAATTCCTAAGTTGACTGCAGATTGATTTATGCTCTGCAGAAGAGCACTGGTTTACTCACAGAAGGCAATTGAGAATTTCCTTATTTCTTTCAGCTTTCACTGAAAGTGCTCTGAAAAATACCATTGCAGAAAAATTAAGTGCCAAGTTTCCATGCCTGTACAAATGAATGAACTCAGGTTTTGTATGTATTAATAACTTCTGTTTTATTTTACTGAGTTTTTAAAAAATAAAACGAACATTTATGAACCCACCAAGTAAGGGAAATGTAGAAGGAAGTTACATTATACATTATGAATAACTGCAACTGGAGGGGTTAATGATTTAGAACTAGATTTAATAGTCTGTATAAATGCCTACATAGAGAAGGAAATTTTTCATGATTTGTAAGAAATTAGATATGCAATAAAATGAATTGTACATTAATTTAAACACCTGCCTTTGACATACTTCTGAGATCGATGTTCTGCTTACTGGCCTTTCCAAACTTCTTAGAAAATCTAGAACTCAGGTAAAATCATTTCAAGCAGAAATCATTTGCCACAAGAGCTCAGTAAAACATCTTAACAAAGTAATTTGCTTTATAAAAAAATCTGAATAAAAAAATCTATGACATTTTGGGGTGGTGGACCACATTATACAGGAAATAACTTCTTGAACTGATCTTTTTTCTTATTCACACCACGTGGAATTTGCTACTGATTTGCAATTCTGTAGGATTACTGTGGCAATGACACCAGTTGGAAATGTGGAACAGTCATCTGAGGATAGCGGTCCTGCAGACTGTCAGGTTAGTCAATTTCTCTCATGTGGGTTGCTCACTGACCTTCTCTCCAGAACTTCAAGTCAACTGGAACTCAAATTTTGATCCAAGATCTCAGGAAGGCAAGGGCAGCGCCATCCCACCTGCAGCAGAGATGCATCTAGAAGCAGAGATGATTACCACTCTTTCCTCTCTGCTTGCCATGAGAAAGCTAGCTGCTTCCCAAACTCTCTCCTTTCTCTTCAGGACAAAAGAATAGTATTATTTTCACATTTTACAAGCTTTAATAGGCTAGGTTTTCCCAGCATGCAAGAAAGCAGAGCAGACAGGAGGCTTTTAGCTCAAAACTAGATTCCATGTTATGATTGAAACCACAGAAATAATTACTTTCTCTATTTTCAATTATTATTAATAAAACTTATAGCAACATTAAGGACTCAGAGCAATATTTATGGTACTAAAATGCTAGAAAATGCTTGATGACTTTGTTTCCTTTGATATTTCACACATATTTAAACAACACAAGGCCAAATCCCGGTGTGCTGCGCTATTTGAAATCAAACTATTAAATCTCTGAGCTATCTTAGTAGATTTTTATGAGGTAAAATTAAAACCAGAGTTTATTATATTTATAGTTGCATAACCACAGAATAAGCTGAGTTGGAAGCAACCCATCAGGATCATTGAGTCCAACTCCTGCCCAGCATAGCACCATCTCCAAGAGTGACACCATCTACCTGAAGGCATTGCCCAAACACCTCTTGAACTCTGTCAGGCTTGGTGCTGTGACCACTTCCCTGGGGAACCTGTTCCAGTGCCCAAAGCTGCACTGACCTGGGAGCCTGAAGCCTCAGTTGTCTGCTTTCCCTCTTGCCCAGCAGTTTCTCAGCTGTCTGGGTTTCCAGAGATTACGAGAAACTCCGGCTCCTGGGAAAGAGCGATACAGCGTGATTAATTCTCCCTCACAAAGAATTACAGCATTTGGAAGTTTTCTTGCAAAGTGGAGTAGAATCAATTTGTTATAATCTCTTTTTATAATCTCTAATAAATATTTCACCTTTTTATTCTGGAGCAGAAGCATGCTGTAAAAATGCACAGCCACAATGAAATGTCTTTTGATGTGAATATATATGAGTCTCTAAGACTGATTTTTTTCTATTATTTGTTAGACACAAAAACCTTCCTCAAGTTAATGAATACAAATGTATTTTATTACACCTAGGGGGTTGTTGTTTTTTGGTTTTTTTTTTTTTTTGGTATGGAACAAATAAAAGTAAATGTTGTCTCTAGATTCCATATTCTGATTTAGAATTGGAGATGATTAAACAATTTATATTTTGTTACATATAATTTTGTTTACTCTCAAACCCCAGGCAGGCTTGGCACAGAAACAGCAGAAAAGGAGAATTTCATTTCTCACTTTTCTAGGCATACAGAAACTCACTCACATTATCCTTGGATTCTGGTTCTTTTCCTTAAATGAGCATTTTAAGAGCTTGCATTTTGAAAGGAAAAAGAAATTAAATTTGGTTTTGTGCAGCACAATATATCTGCCGTACTCCAGTCCAGCAAAGAAATCCCATACTGCAGTCTAACATGCTGTCAAGTTTGTAACTGAATTTGGAGTCATCTCTATTTCCACAAGAAGGAGAAAACAGACAAACAAGGTGGTCATAGGACAGCCATGTAATGGGCTGTTTCCTATTCTTGCTTTTGTTCAGCATTATTATGGCACTAATACACCAGTTCTGCTTCTGGGAGGAGCTGCAATTCAGATTAAAAATTTAATTATTTCACAAATAATTTTCAATGTCATTGTAGGCAGTAATGTCAGATAAAGGTTTTCATTTGATCCTAAGAGAAGAAAGACTGTATGATGAGATAAAAAAAATCATATTCTGTGTTTCTATCAACATTAAAATGGATTGCAGCATAACTGTGAAGACTGAGGCTGCTTCAGGCTCAGAATAAGCTCCTAGGTTAGGAAGCAGCAGTTGTTTCAACACAACATTATCTCTCCATGTTAATTCATTTCATTATAGTGATTTATAGTTGATATTGCTTTTGTCTCACCTTGATGGTTGCAAAGACATTATTCACTATCAGACATGGTGCCTTTTGTCCAATTTTCTAAATGTCACTACTAAAAGAAACTGTGCAAAACATTTTAATTAATACGGAATACAATCAAAGTGAAGAGAAAAATGTTCATTGTAGTGCTTCAGAAAAAAAAAAAACAAACCCAAGTTATAATAAATGAATCCCTCCATGTTCCATTTGTAGCATAACAGTGAGCTATAGAGGTTATTAAAAGAGGGTGATTCCATTTTCACCATTTAGGAGTATCTAATTTTATACCATTTTTACAATATTTTCTGATCTTTATGATCTAAGTGTATAACTTGTGCTTATTTATAAGTTCCATAGTTTTAGAAGAAAAGTTGATGGGAAACTATAATATAGAGAGAAAGTATGAGAGAAAATACAGAAAGCTAGCCATGCTAGGAATTTTCTAATTACAGTGCTAATAAAGGATTACTGAAATGCTGATGTCATGATAGAGAGATTTCATTATCATAATTCAGTTCACCTACTATCAATTTTACATAAAGATGCTGCTAGAAGAATTTATTTTGGTCAGATTATTTTATCTAGGCATTTGTTTGCCAGATTTTCTAGTAATTTATCTGACAGCTCTGGCATTTATGACTCTCTACCTGGGGAAGAATTTCAACATAAGTTTCCCACTACATCAGTGTCAAATTACGTTTGTGATATAATTTTTTATGTTTAGTTCTTTTATCCAAACCTATGATTCTCACAAGAAAATTTTCAGAGCTGCAACTTGAAATGACCCAAATTTATTGTATAAATACACTGAAATGAAAAACCTTGAAGTGCTGCATCCAGTAATCAGAGAGTAATATTTTTCTCCAGACTGTCAAGAGCTTCCATTTTTATTCTCTTCACATTTGTAAGATGGAAATGTAAAGTATATTACAGCCTTGCAACTTTCTCAAAAAATCTTATGTGGAATTTCAGAATCTGCAGATGTAGTAATTATTTTTATTGCCATTATTTATTCCCAAATGAGAAGAAGTACCTCTTCTAATCCTGGTGTATCAACCTTACAAATTAGTGCACAACCTAAAGGTATGATTTCTTTCACCTTAATTTTTTTTTAGTTTTTATTTTTTTTACAGCTCCACCTTAGAAACAAGTTCAATGGAGGACCTATTTGAAGGGATGTTCAGAACTCAACTCACATTTCTTCAAATCATATTTAAAATTTTCAGAGAAATTTGAAAGTATTTTAGGGGAGGATAGACGCAGTGAATATTCACCTTGTATGAACTTGTGAAGATTGTGTCTTCATAGTGTTTCACTGAATGTTGAGCATGTATAAAATTGTCTCAAACTGAGAAATGGAGCAAATGTTATCCTTATGCACACCTTCTGTAATTCATAATGGCGGAGATGTTAGAGATACAAAAAAAAAATGATCCTTTAAAACAAACAAACAAAAAAGAAAAGCCCTGAAGCTAACTTTAAAGGTTAAGCAGCCTTTCTTTCTTTTTTGCTTCAGCCTTTGATATTGCCAGCTTCTTTATTTATTCATTTCATTTTAACTTCCAAGCTGCTCAGCTGGTGGATGGAGCATCTTAGTGTAGCAATGATATAAACCTTCATTCCTGCTTGTAAAAAAGAAGTATTCATGAAAAAATGAAAATTATTTCTCTGCTGCTATGTCAGTCTCCTAAGACTTTTCATCTGAGAACTGGTACCTGTTTGACAGAGGTATGAAAGTGGTATTTATTGAAGAGTTTCATAATTTCTGCTTGGGAATTACATATTGTCTCTACACTGTAGGTCAGTCTTTCTCTGTCTCAGAGTAAATCACCTCTGCATACAGGAGAAATCCATTCGCTTCTTACTCATAATAAATTTTGTCTGCGGAGGAAAACCAAGTCTCGAGCACAATTTAGACTTTTATGTTTCTGTATGTTTACGTAATGCAACTGGTATATAAAACTACTTACAAGAAAAAACCGTCTTGCCACTGAGAGGCTGTAAAACCCTTTAGATCTGA
This sequence comes from Taeniopygia guttata, assembly GCF_048771995.1. Taxonomy (NCBI): domain Eukaryota; kingdom Metazoa; phylum Chordata; class Aves; order Passeriformes; family Estrildidae; genus Taeniopygia; species Taeniopygia guttata. Next base: position 58,556,055 of record NC_133026.1, on the reverse strand, counting down.
ATTTCATACAGAGAGAATGCCTAGGATAATAAGGATCAACTGAATCTGGGCAGACAATGTGACTTGGAGATATACAGAGAAAAATAGCTTGGAGTTACTAAACGTAGGGTCTCAGCCCACAGAGAGAAGGCCTATCAAACTGAAGGGACAAAGAAATGAGCAAGTAAAAGAGAGGCCATGAAAGGACTGAAGTGTGAGATTCCCCCCAGGACACAGCTTTCCCTCTTAGCAAAGGTGAAGTCTGTGTGTAAATGGACTGTATGACAAGCACCAAAGAGATAAAGCTGTGATCATGAAACTCCTTTGCTTATATTGACGTCATCAAGCAGTTGGGGCTCATAGGGAAAATGGGTTTGTATATTCAGAATAACAGTTGCAGTCTAAAAGGGGAAACATTGCTGAGCTGTAACTCATGACATGCTGCAGACTAAGTGGTGCAGAGATAGGCAATGGAAGTGAAGGGAGGTCAGTGTTAAGTATTTAGTGAGACCTCTGTTGAACTGATGACAATTTTCCTTTGTTGAGAAGGAACTCACCAGAGATAACTCAGGGCTTTTAGCAAGCCATATAAATTTTCTCTCCCACAGTTTTACATCCTTAGTACATGTACTCTGAAATATATTCTACACTTCATGTTAAAGTATGTTCTACACAGAAAAACAGTAAATAATTTTTATGCCAATAATTTTCTAAGTAGGATTAGGACTAGCCAGTTAAAGATATAATATTCACAGATATCAGGGTGTATGTATTCACTGGGAATTGAAGCATGTTACAGCTGGTCAACACAGTGGCTTTCACTTAACTAACTAAAAACTGGGGTGTCTCCTACACAGTTCAGACTAAATGATAAAGAAAGAAATTAGTTTAAAAAATTTTAAAAACAGTAATTTAAAATAGGAACTGAATCTAGTAAAAAAACAGAGTTCCTTTATTTTAAAAGTTCACTAAAACATCAATAAAGGAAGAGTTTCACTGAATATAGATTACAGGACAGTTTTATCAAAAATTTGCAACTTTTCTCCTTTTGAATTAAAATAAAGTCAATAGTGTTCATTATTTAAATTTCAGATCATATGTGAAATATCTGCATATTATTTTGGTCCACCAGGTAGGGTTCAGAAACATAAAAATGACTGTCTGTGCAATATATTATATAATTTCATATATAAAGAATTTTTTGTATGCATACATAAGACATTCTATTGGTGAAAAAATAAAGTGCATTCTACTATATTTTGGAATGAAAGTGTTTTAACATTAATGAATACAATAATTTATGCCACAGGGGGGGAAAAAAAAAGCTGTACTATTGTATGGATTTTCGAAGAGTTAGTGAGGAATAGACAAGGCACAAATAGTTCAGAACAACAACATGACAATGAGTTTTGGGAAAGTTTATAGTGCTATCTTGTTTTAGGCATTTATTGCAGTGGAGATAAACTCAACTTATACCTTTAGGGTGTCAATTGCAATTCAGGTGGTCAGAATGTTCCCAGATACCTGATCTAACAAGAACTAGGTAAAGATAAACACAGACAAAGGAATGAGACTGAAGTTGGAAGGCTAGAGGCATAGAACATGACTGAAACACTGCTTGATATTTGTTCAATATTTGTTTGATTGTTATGACAAATGAGATTAAAATTTATGCTTTGCTGACCAGTGACAGTGATATGAAAAAAAAATCCCCAGCTGTTTCAAAGGAAATATTTGCTGTGGTAGTCAATAGCCAGAAAAATTAGTCAAGCCTAGACAAGAGGAGAAAAGAGCACACACGTAGTTTAATGGAAATCAGTAATGTATATCAGAGATTGTATTCCTGTGAATTAAATCATTACCTAATTTAAGTTTTTAAAATCAATAATTCTTCTTTAATAAAAAAGTTTCTTATATCCTAGAACCTTACACAAATATTATTCTATTCAATAGTTAAACAGGCAATTTCAGAAGAAGCATTTTGGGTATGTTTTCAGGCAAATATATGTTTCAGGCAAAAAATATGTTCAGGATAACCTGACAAATGAACTCAATGATCTATTGAAGACCATAGGTCTTATTTTAAAGTAAAACTTGCAAAAGAACACAGCAATGGCAAAACTTCCACTAAATTTCTTTCAGAAAATTGCTTCTCAGATTCTTTTGGTGGCAGGATGAGGGAAAATGCTACACTGTGATTTCATATCTGCTATTATAAAGCCTGCCCAAAGAACTCAGAAGGTTCCCTAACAGAAATCATGTGTTAGATTCTCAACAAAAAATAATTTTTATGGGTCTATTCATTACTTGATTTAAAGCCTTGCTAAACTAAATGCCCAAATGGCATGAAGTGTTTGCATGCTCACCTCTGTGACTGTTGTTTAGATATTATAACCTGCATGGAAATAAACATCTTTTCCTAATTTTGGAATTCACATTTAACAGTATTTTTTTTGGGGGCATTTTCAATAACTTTGTGCAGAGTAATGTTCTTTCCAAGATGAAGGTGGCAAAATCTGGTTTTTATTCAGTGAAAATGAGAGCTTGGACCAGACTATGGTAGCATTTTGATGTTCTGCAGAAAACTCCATAACAATGTCTTAGCTTTGCCCTACTGAACCTGGAGTACTTGCAATAATCAGTGTTCTTCCTAGCCTGTTGAGGGTTTTTTAGGGTTTTTTTGTTTGTTTGTTGATTTTGGTTTTGGGTTTTTTTGTGTTTGTTTTTTTTTGGGGGGGTTGTTTGTTTAAGATTTTTTTTTTAATTATGAAAAATCAATATTTAGGAATTAATTTCTGCACTCATGTTATCTTTGCAAGCATAGAACATGTATGTAAAATTATGTAAACCACTCATTTGCATGTACAATAAAAACTACGAAAATCCCATTTTTCAGGCAGTAGCAGGGAAGAAAGCCACAAAATGGTGGAGTGGTATCAACTGCAAAATAAGAAACTTGACAATTGTAATAATAATAAAAATTATCTATAATCTTGTTTTTTTGCCCAGAACACTAATAAGAATGTAAAGGTGACTAATCTATTCCATGGCAAGAGCACTACCAAGGTGCTAGATATTAGATATTTCTGAAGTGCATTTTGTTGATATTAGGTACTGAATATAATGTATCTAAAATCCTTTACACATCTTCTTTATTTAATTGATTGATTGATTTACATTGTAAGAAAACAAAGAAGGCGATTTTTTTGTTTGGCTGGTTTGGGTTTTTTTGTTGTCTTTCATGTCTTACAGTAAAAGGAAAGAAATTAACAGAATATTACAGATTTATTTGAGTTTGTCAGGGGACTGAATTTGACATTGTGTTTTTAGAACTACTTGTGACTTAAAAAAGCCCTGCTGGCTTTGAGACACCTTCATTTTTTTGAAAAGTGTTTTATGCTGTTGATCAGAAGTTTCCCTCCAGCATGTTAGTTTTTCAAGAAGCTGTTTACACAGCTTCCTTTACACCACACTGGCAACACAGAGGGGATTTTAAATGAAAGTAATTTACCTGCAGGTCTAAAACAGATACAAGACAGCTTATAAGCCACTACTCAAGATTCATGAAACCTCAAGATTGGTATCCATTACCCATAAGTTTCTTTTTCAAATCACACCTAAAGGTATGTTATGATCTGGTTATTAAAATTATTAAAGAGTTGCCTCTGCCCAAATTAAGGTGCAAACAAGACCAAAGTCAAGAGTATGGATTTTATTTAACACTAAATTTGAGGCAGAGGGAGAGATAGAAAGAAATAGGAAAAAAGGGAGAGAGAGAAAGAGAGTGACAGAGAGACAAAGTACAAAATATCACTAATCTGTGGATCCTGAAGGCATCCCACTGATCCCCTTCTTCCAGTATTCTTGGTAGTGAGGCTCCCTCAAAAACATAGAGTCTGTTGGATTAATATACATTCAAGCCAGGTGGGAATGCCCAGATACTTCCCCTGGAGATGTGTTGGGGGGCAAATTTGTCACTGTCTCTTGCAACAGACTCAATCTGTTGCATCACTTTGCATTCTATACAGTGCTCTTGTGCAAGGCCTCAGGAATGAGTCTGGGGAGCAATTTGGGGGACCTTTTGACACTTCCTCTGCTGCCCCTCAGATGGATGTCCCATGCATGTAACCTTCCCAGGACTGGGGGTTCAAGAGCTGAGTGGGTTTGTGTAAGGAGGATGGATGTTCACTGCCTCTGACCCGAGGTTATGCTACACACCCAAAACTCTCCTTCTCACCACTCAGTTTGTGGAGAAGTTTGTGCAAACGTGGCCTCAGCAGATGAATCTATGGGGTTGGGCTCCCCTACCCCAAACCCAGCCAGGGATGACATTCAGAACAGCTCCTGGATTTGGCTTTCTTCTCCTTCAGCCTTCTTTGTTTTGCCCTATACCTAAGATAATTGGAAAATAGCATCACTTTTATCTTGTCTCATGTTTTCTTAAACTGCTTAACTCAAATGTCCAAAATTCCAGTCAGGAAGCATATTCAAGGAGGGGTGGGTGTAGGTGGTCACAGCTTCCTTATACAGTTTTGCCATAATGGGCAAAAAGTCCTCCATAACAATGTCTTAGCCATCAACCATAACATTTCACTTTCACAAGGCATCAGGAAACAAAAGAATAATGAGAAAAATAAAATCCTTCATTTGATTGAATGCCTGAAAAAATAATATCAATTACATTCGAAATTCTGATTTTTTGAGTTTCAGAAAAAGGTTGGTAAAGGCAAAACAGATAGAAACACCATAGGGCTGTGCTGATTATGAGGCAGAGTTAATTTTCTTCACAGTGGCTGGTACAGGGCTGTATTTTATATTTTTGTTGAACATGGGGCTGATAATATAGAGATTTTGTTGTTGTTGAGCAGGGCTTACAAACAGCCAAGGCCTTTTCTGCTTTTTGGAGTGTGATTCTGGAGAGGAATTTGGGGGCTGCTTGGGAGGTTGGGAGGAGACACAGCCAGGACAGATGATCCCAAATGATCAAAGGGATATTCCAGACCATATATCGTCATGCTCAGAATATAAAAGTGGAAGGAAGAAGAAGGAAGGGGAGATGTTTGGAGTGATGGTGTATGTCTTCCCAAGTCACTGCTACACATGATGGGGCCCTGCTCTTCTGGAGATGGCTGAACACCTGCCTGCCCATAGGAAGTGGTAAATGAATGCCTGGTTTTGCTTTTCCATATTACACTGCCTTTACCTCAATCCACGTGTTCTCTACCTTTTACCCTTCTGATTCTCCCCCTGATCCCACTAGTGGGAGAGTGAAGGAATCACTGTGTGGGTCTTGGTGGCTGGCTGGGGATTAAGCACAACAAAGGCCCATTAACTTTTTCAGTGAACATACAAGTTACTTGTAGCTTTGGGGGGGAAAAAAAAAGTAAAAAACCAAACTTCTACCACAAAATACAAAAATTGATTGAGATACTATATTTTAGTATAGTTCTTGCTTTTCATTACTGAAATATCCATTATAGTTCTTGCTTTCCTTTATTGCAATATCCTTTATCCATAAATAATACATGATTAGTTATTTGCTCCAGAATTTTCAAAAATTACATTTCATTTAGAATTGTCTTCTTTATTTACTGATATCTTACCTGGGAGATGGAAACACTTAATAAAAAGCTGGTCATTGCTCAAATACTCATAAAGAATAACATATTAGCATCATAGTTTAAGTCAGAAAAATGTTAACTCTAAATAGCACTTGAAACTGTTTTAATGACCAGAGTTAATTTTCAGCCACATTTGAAAATGAAAGTGAATGGAAAAGCTGTTGACTTGTTGAATTCAGTTAGATCAGTTAATAAAATCAGTCAATATTCCAGTAAGGGATGGGCAGCTTGCAAGGGGTTAATATGTTCTTAGCACTTTGAAGTCTAAATTACTTTTAGAAAGTAATATCCATGTGGTACCTTGAAGGAAGGCCTAAGCAGTAAACTTGAACTGCTGCCTGAGTTGGAAGTCATTTCATAGAGACAAGACACTGCACAAGCAATTGCTCCATAAATAAGATCCCTTACAGAAGAATTAAAATGAAATTCATATTATTGGTCTTCACTAGGAGCCATAAAAAACACAGGACAGGCAGGAAGTGGCACTTGTTTCAAATCACTGTTAGAAGCACCTGAAGGACACCCCTGAAGTCAGCTTGATCAATGATGATGAATGCATTGGTCAAGATTTCTGTGCAACGCTAATGCATTTGGAAGCCTTGAGGAAATTCATCTGGCAAAAAGAAATAGGACAGATATGAGAGATTCTTACTGCAGAGATTTTCCTATGACCATTGATCCAGATATGTGCTCTAAGCAAAGTATCTCTAAATGTGTTATCCCCAAATCTTTTGAGATCTCCCCCCTTCTTATCTCCTTGATACAAGATCTCTGAAGTGTGACCTGTTTTTTGTGGTTTGAAAGGCGGTATGTGGTCATACTGTCTGAATGAGACTTATGATCCCCACTGTCAAATCATGCATTTTGCTAGCAGTGACAAGAAAGAAACTCTTGTATGATGTTTACATTGGGTCTCTGCTACACCTGGATCCTGATATTCTGTGAGCATTTACACAAGGCTGTCAGCCCTGGAAAAATGTCACATGAATGTTTAAAGGTTTGACCTGTAAATCTGATGGCTGTGGGTAGGTGGAGGTGGGAGGGAAAGGAATTGAAAAGTGTATGTCAGCTATTTGAATGAAGGCTTCTTTATATCATAGAAGGAACAGGCAGAAAAGAAATAAAATTGCTGGAATCAGTGTCAGAAGCCCAAAGTATCCAAACCAGAAAGCAAGAAATTATATATCATTACCTAAACTGAATTGGATTACTGGAGCCCTTCATGATTTCTTCTCCTTTATAATTTCGTTTTTACTTCAGACACTACAAACTATGAGCAAAATATTCTGAACTATTACTCATATGGCACTTTACGAAGGGGAGTGATGGATATTCTGGAGGTAGCAGTGACATTGATGGCAACGCATTGCAAAAGAAACCTGAAAATGTTTGAAATTTGTTTAAAATAAAACTTCTTTCTAGTTGCTGCTATTTTGAAATATATATTCAATCAGCTTCATGCCTTTGAAAAGTTACAGATTAATGTCATCACGACTATCAAGCTGCTATTATTGCATACAACAGATATGTGCCTGTCAGCTGCCATAGCTGTGAACTTTAACTACATTCTCTAAGGGTGATAAGATAGCATCCAAATTGCTTAGCTACTTTGATACCTGAAGAGTATGTTGGGAGGTGTATTGAGAATATTGAGAATACAATACCTGATAAAATGGACAACAACAATTTTATTAGGAGCAATGTGTGTCTATTTTTCCATTTCCTGATTATCAGAGAACTCAGCAGCTAGTAACAACAGCTCAAACAATTTAAATATGTTTTTAAAAATGGTTCACTAAGATGTTTAATTAAAAATTGTTTTGATTTGGTGTTTTCCAATAAGTAAAAATATACTGTAAGATGTTTGTGGGTTTAAACATGTAAACATAATGTTCACTGACCATATATATTTCTGCTTGATTTTTTTTTTTTTTAATTTCCTTTTCAAGTGTTTCATTTGAATTCATAGACTCAGAATGTTTTTGGTAGGAAGGGGCATTAAGGTTTATCTAGTTCCAATTCTTCTGCCATGGGAAATTCAGGCTCTGGAAGAGCTCTAAAATCCTGCACATAAACTTTTGCTCACATGGATTCCAGCATCCTATGTCTTCCCTGTACTGTTTCTGAATTTAGCAGATAAAGTAAGAAGCAATAAGAAGTCAAGTAAATGTCAATATCTTAATGATAAATCATCTTGGATAGAATTTAAATATACCTTTTAAAGTTTTATTAAATTATGACCTAAAAGTATTTGGTCTTACTATTAAATCTGTTACTAAAAACATCAATTAGTGTTAATTTCAGCAATGTAGTCTCTGAAAACAGCTTCATAATTCACACTCTTAAAGAATGCCAGACAGAGCAGACAGCAATAATTTTCAGTTTCTTTTGCCATGTAGCCTGATTCTGCACTCTCATACGGATTTCTGCAAGGTGCTTGCAGCTGTGTATTAAACAGTCTTGAATCAATAGGCTGGATTTGGACTGACAGCTATGACAGTATTTCTCCATTAGCTGAGGCTGATTTTAACAGATATATGTACAAGAAAAGAAAGCTAAAAACATTAGAACACTGCAATTTTATGCCCCATTGAAACACAAACAAATAATTGTTGTTTACTTAAAGCTTTGTAATGTTGGAATTAAATGTCATTCTGCAACTATATTTCCCTCACTGATGACACATTAGGACAAGATATTATCTAAGACTCAACCAAATAACCTAATGATTCAGGGCAAATTTGGTAATTTATAATGCAAGAGTCAAGCTCATTCATGTTCTGAACATTCTTGCAAGAGCATTTAATTTCTTGAGACAAAAACTTTGACATGAATGACAGAGTAGTTAGGATCAAGTATAGATCTCATCATCATGCTTCATTACTTTAAGGCTGGTAAGTACTGTATGAGGTTTCCACAGTTGGTTTATATTGCACATTAGTCACAACCATGCTCTTTTTGATATGACAATTAAATAGTCCATTAGTCATTTTATAGGGTATTTATTCACCAGCCAAGAGGAAATTGTTATTCTGCTCTGAGCTGGGTAATTCCTGACAGATAAAATCAGAAACCTTTTTCACAAATGTGCGCATATCCAGATGCCCACCTTCAATTAATTCCAGCAGCATGGTTTATTACCCTGTCCTTATAGAGTGCTTAAGTACCTGCATGGTAAAGCTCCTTTCAGCTCAGTAGCAAATTAGTTGCTGGATCACAGAATTTGCCTCTCAGGAAAGGCAGTACAATGTCTAAGGTCAATTAAGTTTAGTTTTAGCATAGCTTACAGATTCACTTTTTAGGTCACCTAAAATGATGCCAGTTCACAAAATCAATTCTGATATCTTTAAAGTATTATTTGAAAGTTGCCTGGCATCCTTGAAGAGAGGTAAAATATTCAAGGTCCTCAAATTTTTGCCTTATTTGGCCAAGGCAAGCCCAGCTGTCTATTTGCAAGGTCATAGCTAGCTGATCACAACAAATTAAGCAAACAACTCTGTTGAAGTCTGGAGCATTTCTCTATGAGGACAGACTGCAGGAGCTCAGGCTGTTAAATCTGGATAAGAGAAGAATGAGAGGGAATCTCATCAATGAATATAAATATCTCAAAGGCATTTGTCAAGAGTATGGTATCAGACTCTTTTCAGCTGAGCCCAGTGACAGGATGGGCCATAAAGTAAAACACAAGAAATTCCAACCCAACATGAGGAAGAAGTTATTTATATGGAGGGTGGCAGAGCACTGGAACAGACTGCTCAGTGAGGTCATGGAGTCTCCCTTTCTGGAGATACACAAAACCAACCTGGACACATTCCTGTGCCATCTGCTCAAGGTGACCCTGCCTTGCCATGAGGCTTGGACTAGGTTATCCTCAGGGCTCCCTTCCAATCCTAACTGATCCATGATTCTGTGACTTTGTATGAAGTATCCATTCATACAGGTAGACTGTAAATCTGACTGAGGAAGACTGTGTTCCAACCTGACAGCACACAATAACAACTGCAGTGCCTCTTATAGCTGCTTCTTTTGCATGGAAAACCTGTACCTTACTCCATGACATTAGTGTAACCTCAAACATACATGTTAAGTCACTTGTTTCAATTGTGACTAATGTGTCAGTTTAAACAGTGTTGATCTGAGAGGAAGGAAATGAGGAAAAATAAAGGGGCTGCTGTAGAATAAAGAAAACAAAAACTTTACAAATAAAAAATATTCCAGTAACTTGAATCTTATATGATGCAATAAGGACAGATAAAATAATTCCTTATGATGGGTGGATCTTGGCTAGCTGCCAGTTGCCTCCCCAGCCATTCTCTCACTCCCACTCCTCAACAAGGCAAAGGGAGAAAATGATACGGAAAAACTCATGGGTCATGATAAACACAAGGGCACTTATCAAGTACTGTCATGGGCAAAACAGACTTAACACAAGGAAAATTATTTTGACATATTGCCAAGTAAAATAGAGTAGCATGATGAGAAAAGAATGACTAAAACTAAAACACCTTCCTCCCCATAACCTTTTTCTTCACAGACTCAACTTCACTCTTCCATCTCTGGTACCTCTACTTATTTTCCTGAGAGAACTGGAGCAGAGGGATGGAGAAGGGAATCTGGAGGTCAGTTCATAGCAGCTCCTCTCTGCTATTCCCTCCTCCTAACACTTTTTGAAAAAATCCAAGGGCATGGGATGGTTATTGACTGTAGCTAATGTGATGTGTTGATGTTTGCAATGGAGATGGTTAAAAAGTGGGTGAAGGCTGTTTTACTTGGAGATTAGTTGTTTATGCCTTGTTTGCCTAGGATAATTATTTATGAAAAGCTCAGAGAAATTCTGGAAGAAATATACTTCTCAACCATGGACATTTCCTTATACTACTTAGCTGTAGACCAGACACACCACCACTCCCTATGACAGCAGATACTTTAATCTGATTTTGGTATGCTGGCTGCTGAATTTCTGCCTAGTCACCAGGGGAATAGTTCAAAAAGCTAAAAGTCAGATAGCACTCCTGGAACTGGTGGCAGCCAGCACCTTTATCTGGAATCCATGAAAACTGCTATGCTACAGAAGAAATTCAAGATGACCCTGTAATCCCTTCCACTTGAGGAGTGCTGCAAATGGCAAAAACAACACTCAGGAAAGTAAAGAAGTTTTGATAATTTGAGATACTGGTTTCAGCCCTCCAGCAAAGCTAAGACAGCAGGTGGTTTGAAACAACACACCATGTAAACAGATGCAATATCCCTGAGAACCTACAATCCACACTTACATTAAGAAACCCAGAAGAATAAATCGCACACCTAAAACAAAATTATGAATATGTGATTTGTATTTCATGTTAAATTAGTGAATTAGGTCCTTTTAAACATACATATGTAAATTTGCCTGACTCATTAACCCTAGCCTAAATTTTTAAAATATAATCTCTCATAAGTTTAAAAATCAGTCATGCCTTATTAAAAGGATGCTCAGTTTGTGAATTAACAGCCCTCTCTTCTTCAAGGTACTAGCAATATTTAGCTGAACTTTTTCTTTGAAATGATCCACAGTAGTTCATGTTGTGAGAAAATTGGTACATAATTCCACTAACAGTCACTGGAATTAATCCTCAAAATTTCATCTTACTGACATGAAATTTGTCCTCATGAGTCCACTGTGTTCCTTGCAGCATTTCATACATAATTATTCTTGATCTACTTTCATGACCTACCGAGTTCCATTCCATTAATATTTTGGAGATTTTTCCTTAGACTGTCTGAGTCTCTTCCCGTATTTGCTGCTCCTTGTGTCTTTCTGTTAATCTTCATTTCATATTTTGCATGAGCTGTATGCACAAGCTGATGAGCAGAGTTTAGAAAAAAAAGGTAAAAATACATTCAGGATCTTCATATTACTGCTTTGTCCTTGTAGACTAAGGGGTAACATTTGAGAACAGGAACTATAAACAAAGTCATCAGGAGGTGTGCCAAATTGATAATGATGTTTTAGCAATGATGCCTGTATCCAAATCCTTTAACAAAATATCAAGAGTAAGCTCTTTATTTTTATCAATGCACCAGTGAAATCATTGATGCATCCACCCATTACAGCTTGTCCTACAGCCAAGTCTGTTTGCTTGAATCAAATGGAGAGTCAAGTTCCCTGAACTCTGGTCATGCCCATCTTGTGGGACTGCTGTGTCAGTTTTGGCTTCATCTCTTAGGGAGCATCAGAGCAGCCATTATGTTAAGCAGCACTTCATTCTTGGGCTAGTATCTTAAACTATATTAGCTGATTATAGATGTGAAAAAAAATGGCAGAACTGAAGACAAATGGATTTTCCTGCATGGTTCATTGTAATGCAGTTCATTCAAATATCTTTCAAGGATGTCAAATAGGTGAAAATATGTAATACAGGAAAATCAAAACTGATTATAAAAGCTGCTGAAGAAATCAGAGTAAGATAGAAGCTGACATGAAAGGTTAATTTAAGCAGTGAGATTGCTTTAAGCCATTGGTTTAAAATTCTTATGTAAGTCCACTGTGCTAAAATAATCTGATAATTGTTTTTCAGCTTATTGAAGTCTGGCCTCTAGTTTTCACCGACATTGTGAAAATTGCTTTCCAGTAGCTTGGATACCAATCCAAATACCTCTTTATCTCAGCTTAGGATGGAGCACAAAGCCATTGCATAAACTCTCTGAAAATGGTACAGCTAAACCATGATGATATCAAGTGCATGCAGAACAGAACCAGAGAGACTGGAGGTTGGGGTGGTGGCACAGTCACTGAGAAATGTCTCCTTTCCTTATAGGTGAGCCTTAGTGGCAGAAGGCACAGTCACTTCATGAGGTGAGCACAGAGGGCAGAGCTCCTGAGAGTGACACTGCACTACTTGGAAATCATATCCTACTTGAGGCGCTACTTGATGAACTAAAATCTTCTAAATCCAACAGAACTTCCAGCATGGGCAAATTAATCAATATATTATCTCACTAGCATAAATGTAATTTTGTTATTTTCATACAGATTTAATCTTTGACTGTATTGTGGACATGCCCTTATTTATTCAGTGTTCACAGTAGTAGCAGAAACTTTATGTTTGTAAAGTTCCTCTCAGAATTCCACTACTGTAGAAATTTTTGTTATAAGAATTGTGAAGCAGCTTTATCTGGAGTGATTTTTTTTTTTTTTTTTCCACTCCAAAGTTTATTGATATTTTGATGGGATTTTCTTTAAGAATGTATCATTGTGTGTCTTTGTTATAGATAGAAGATGTGGAATGGATGTTAGATATAAACTTGCCAAAAAGTTACATTGCTGTGATGGACAGAGGCCAGGGAATATTCTGTTTTAAGCAATTTACTTAGTTTGGGGCAAGAAACTGTGCTTTTTTTAATATTACAAACAGTGTTATTCCTAGGTTGGACCCACATTGCCTTGACTAATACCCACGTGATACTAATTATAAGTAACAAGTCTATAATTACTGGTATCATTAACATTCTGAGTTGAGAGTTTAAAGCATACAATAACACTAATACAACTAATAGAAGATTGAATCTGATGTTTCAGAGCACAAACACAATAACAGATCTTTAATCCAAAGAATTTACTCTAACTAGTTAAGAAAAAATGTTATCCTTAAATATTGTGGCACATTTCTACTTTAAATACTAAGGCTGCAGGAAAATCCATATTCCTTAAGTACACAATCTAAGTCAAGTATTTTCTTCAATCTATGTTTATTCTGAAACCCATGTTCCTTTGAATTCAGTAGCAAAGCCCCCCTCCAGATTTCAGTGGGTCCAAAACTTTGTTCATACATTGTTTTCCCATTCCTTTTGAAAATTATCAAATCCAGAAGTCCTTGTGCCACTTCTAAAATTCTACATTTATATCTGTTCTCTCTCCACTCTCCTCTATAGTATCACCATTTAAGTATTGCTGTGTGGTACAGAATGAATGTCAAGTAGTCCCCATTTATAAGGGGTATAAATTTGAAGTGCTAATATACCAGCTATTGACATTTCTAAAGAATACTACTGATTGATATTCTGCAGCCTAGAAGTATCTTTTAAACACTAGAGCAAAGGGTATACATCAACAGTAGCAGTATTCAAACATAACATTCTGACAGCATGGGATAACTGAGACTATTTCTCCTTCAAGTAATGGAAAATTCAGTTTTAAACCTAAGGGTACATGAGACCTCTGAAGAATTACTTTCTTAGATTTTAATTTCTCTCACACTGTCCTTTTTTCTACCTGCAGGCAAACATCATCCGCACCATAAAATTTCTGCTGCAGTTATATTGACCCCTAGCATTCTGTATTTGCTAATCTATCGATATTTTCCTTAAATACTCTCTGAATAACTGTTTTGTCAACCCCGTCCTTAAAGGCACACAAAATCCAAACAAATCATCAAATCCAATCAGCAGAGCTATGGATAATAACAAAGGGATTGCAGCTGACTCCAGCTAGTTTCTTCTTGTTGCTAGACTGAGAAGACTGTCACTGCTCCACATCACCTAAACATAGGACACATAGCTGAGAATTGCAGACAAGATTATTGTAATAATTTCTTCTTAATCCTGTTTCCTTTGTTCCTATGATGAACTGCCTGGATGCAGCACCTGCCATCACAGACAACCATGTCATATAATCCCTTTCATAAATCTAATCAAGCCATTTAAAAAGTACTTAGGCCTCTTGATCATGCTGTTGCTATTTTGTTGAAAACCATCACAGATCTTTTTATTAGAATTTGTCTTTTATTTCTGATGCTTGTTTGGTTCATTTTTTTACACATTTGATCTCTTGCCCAGCATTGTATACTGGTAAATAAGATGAAATGATAAGCATGAAATAGGAAAATAAGCTGTTTTAATTAAGAACAGTAAGAGCCATTCTATTCATACTGTGTCATACTGAAGCCTGCTCTTTGAAAACCAGCTGGGTAGGGTGTCCTCTCTGTTTCTGGGGTCCTGAGATTAGCCTACATATATCTCTCTGTCCCACACAGAGTTTTAAAGCGTAACCTGTAGCAACACACACGGGACAAGAATCACACACATCATATTCTAAACTTAATGGCTTCTGAAGCAAAAATATTTCTTTCTGTTCTAAAGGAACAACTACACTTAGATTTTCTTGAATCATAGCTTACATTTTCATTGCATTTTTGTATAACCATCTTATTGGAATTAATATATACATATTAATTGAGAATAACTATCTTTTAATAGAATCAATGTTCCCTAATTTTTAAGTACATTATGTGTCTTTTATACAGATGAATTTTATCTCTTTTCTATTATTCACCTTTTTGAGATTCTCTGTTTAGGACACCACTCTGAGTTGATGCTTACATTCAGTAAAACCTGTTGCAATCATATTTTTGTTTAATCCTGTTTAAAAATAATTTTTTATTCATCATCCTGTTGAAGGCTTTTTGGAAATTCTAACAGATAAGATGACTGTGAAACCGTCCATCTTTTCTAAGAAAGATGCATGGTCACTCTAATGCTATTTTGCTTATAGTCGTGTCAAACATGTCAAGGTTTTTTCATTTGATTCAATTCCTAAAATAATTGCTTCCTTTTAGATTTCTTTTAACTGAATAGCCAAGGTCATTTTGAAAGTGCTCTTTCTGCCTAAGTAATTTTCTTTTATTTCCATTCAAGTAATATAACTACTGAGTATCAATACTTTTTTTTTTCTTCAATTATTTCTTTTTTTTTTTTTCTTCAATTTGTTTGGGTTTTTTCTTCAATTTGTTCCATACTGACTTGTCAAAAAAAACCCCAAAAACCAAAAAACTATCCTCTAGAAGATTAGAATAGAATAGAATAGAATAGAGTGGAGTAGAATATAATAGAATAAAACAGAATTGAAAATTTAAATTTGAAAAAAACCTCCAAGATCACAGAGCTAAATCATTAACCCAGCACTGCCAAGTCTGCCACTAAACTGTGTCCGTACATGCCTCATCTACACTTCTTTTAATACCTCTATGGTTGGTGACTCCACCACTTCCCTGGGCAGTATGTTCCAATGTATGACCACCCTTGCCATGAAGAAATTTTTCCTAATAGCTAAACTAAACTTCTCCTGGATCAGCATGAGGCTGTTTCTTCTTGTTCGTTCATTTGCTATATGAGAGAAAAGGCCAACCCCCACCTGGCTACAACCTCCATTTACACAGTTGTAGAGAGCACTAAAGTGTCCCCTGAGCTTCCTCTTCTCCAGGCTAAACACCTCCAGCTCCCCCAGCTGCTCCTCATCAGACTTGTGCTCCAGACCCTTCCCCAACTCTATTGCCCTTCTCTGGACACAGTTCAGCACCTCTGGTAGTGAGAGCTTCAGAACCCAACTTGGCCTGACAAGTGCTGAAAACAGGGGGATGATAACTGCCCTTGTTCTGCTGGCCACACTACTTTTGATCCGTGCTAAGATCTCATTGGCCAAGATGCACACTGGCTCATGTTCAGCTGACTATGATGATGCTCAAGGTGAACTGCTCCATAACCTTCAATGTCAGGCTGACAGACTTCTTCTAGGTGGGCATCACATTTGTCAGTTCAGTCAACTGGAATCTTCCCAGTTAGCCAGGACTGCAAGTAAATTCAGGTAAGTGGCTCAGTGATCACTTCTGTCAGTTCCCTTGGATGTATTTCATTCATCCCCTTAAACTTGTGCATGTCCACATGGTGCAGGAGATTGGTGACCTTTTCTGCTTGGATTATAGAGGCTTCATTTTACTCCCTGTCTCTGTCGTCTAGCTCAGGGGCTGGATAACCTGAGAAAAATTTTTCTGCCTGTTAAAGACTGAGACAAGGCACTAAGTACCTCACCCTTTTCCTCATCCTTTGTCAATATTTCCTCCTCCATCCAATAAAGGATGAATATTATGACCCTCCTTTGGTTGCTGACATATTTGTAGGAATACTTTTTGTCTGTTATATCAGTAGCCAAATTAGGTTCTAGCTTTCACCCTTCTAATTTTCTCTCTAAATAACCTCACAACATCCTTCTGAATAATCCTTCTGGATGAGCCACCTCTTCCTCCAAAAGTCGTAAAATAACCTCCAATTTTTTCTCGAATTCAAAACAAAGCTCTCCGTTAAGTCCTGCAAGTCTGCTTTCCGACCAGCTCTTTTTCCAGCATGTGTGTTTTTGAGATTTTCTTCTTGAAGAACATCCAGCCTGGCTGAATTCTTTTGCCATTCAGGACTGCTTTCCAAGGAACACTGTCAGCCAGGCTCCTTAACAGGCCAAAGTGTGCCCTCAGGAAATCCAACGTGACATCTCTGCTGACTCCTGTCCTCACTTCTCAAAGAACCAAAAAGCTCTACCGTTTCATGACTGCTATGCTCAAAGCAACCTCCAACCATCACATCACCCACAAGTCTTGTCCTGTTCACAAACCACCAGTCTACTAGGACACCTTCACTATCTGGTTCACTCAAAAGCTGTGTCAGATGTTTTCCCTTCCCTTGAAATCTAAATTCTTTTGAGTTTTAGCAGTTCTGATTTGGAGAAATTCAGGAATCTTTTACACTTAAGTTGCTAGTATCTAGTCAAGATGATTTAATGATAGCTATACATACAAAATGTTACCAGGGTAAATTGTAATCTGTAGGATAAGGCAGGAATACTATAAATGGTTATCTTACTTCATGAAAAAAAAAAAAAAGGGTTATAATCGACTTAGTCTTCAACTTGATCTGCTTGTAAAGCTGTTTTATATTTTTCCCATATTAGATGCATTACCAGCACTCATTGTTTTATTAAAGTTTTCTCAATGAACTGAATTAGTTTTGAGGACCAAAAATATTCAGACAACAACCTTTCTAGCAACTTTTTGTCAGCTATATACAGTGGAGAAATAATTACCAATATAGTTGCAATTTCTAGTAGCATTATTCTCTGTAGTAAAATACAGAAGTCTGCATTTATCTTCAGCCCTTGAGTCTTCTGAAGAATTCTCAGAAGACCAACAAGATAAAACTGCTTCTCTAATCTTTCCCCAATGTAGTTTTGATAAAAATAAGTTTCTCTTTGCTCCATGCTGTCTGATTTTATTTCTTTACAATTTATCATTTCATTAACCAACAATACAATCTTACCTTCCCAGTTTCATTATTCATTCCTGAGTATCACATAGCTTTAAATAAGGGTGTTGAAGTCATGTTATTAGATACTGTAGTTGCCAGTAAAAGCACATATATCAATGTAAAGTACATACACAATGGAAACTTAGTGGTCAGAACTGGTAAAAATTAATAAAACTATGAAGGAGTTGTAAGAAACTAGAATTTAGGGATGGGAAGGTAAGCATAATCACAGGAAAAAAAAATTCAATAACAAAAAAAAGTGATGGTCATAAAATGATTGCTCAAATACAGCCTATGCAATCCATTAAAAAGAACAAATTCAAAAATTATTTCTGTTTTAATATGCAACAGTAGTTTTACAGTTGTTTCTTGCTCAAAGATTTTACTTATATCTACTTTCAAATATTTTTAGCCTATATTTCATTAAAAGAAGTTAAGAAATTAATGGAATTTACCTGATAATACAATAGGTTCTGCATCATAATTTAGGCAGGAATAAATTTTTTTTTACCACCTAATCGTATTTTAATTCAGAACTACCAGGATTAAAGCAAGAATCACTCTATCAAATGCATTTGTTTCTGTGATGCTTAGACTAATTACCCTAACCCACTGAATATCTACAGCATCAGAGTCCCCAAGAGCTTGGATGGCTCTTCAGAACTTGGCATCATTTTAGAACACAAATACAGCCCAGACACATAATTTTCACAACAGATGTCATCGACATTGCATCATGTAATTGTTTAACACCAATATTAACCCACAGTCTGGGTTTCCATAACTCAGCTCAGAGCCGGCATTTCAAGGTTCAACTTGTCAGTTCTGTTGCTGCCTTGCTCTCGACAAGTGCACTTCTGCCATGCTTCTGCTGCGTCTGCCACTGCTGCCCTGGCATCTCAGGTGGCCTCCTGAACTAAGGAGGAAGGCCAGGGAACCATCTTGCCCCAGCTATTCATCTAGGTTCTGAACTAAGATTTTTTTAAGAATACCTGCTGTTTTATCCATTATGCTACCGAAACCAAAATGTTCACTGTAAGTCACCAAGCATTTTCCAGCCTCTAGCTAACTTAGTGAATGCTCAGAATGTGCTAATGGACGTTGCATCATACCTGGTCTAAAATCAACAGCCTAGTAATAATTTGCAGATCATTTTTGACTGTACAATGTATGATTTAGAGACTGCCTCCACCTTCTTTATGGAGGCGCTCAACATTCTTGCTAAAAACTAACCCATCACAGGTTATCCACTCTCCTTATGACACAAGTACAGTGGAAAGTATCTTAATTTTATGCTCTTTAAAATTCTTAGTATAATCCCAAAATACTCAAAAGATATTGTTTGGAGACAAAATACCATAAAACCTATATAGCACTACTTTAAAGTAGGTTCATGTAGCTCTAAGGCTAATAATTCCATAGCTACATAAATAACTTGTAAATTAATAAAATAACAGTTTAAATACAGGAAAAATAGTTTAAATATGGGAGTATACTGGGATTTTCCTTTTCACACAAATAAATCATCAAGACTACAGAGAATATTTCTTCAATTGTAGAACTGTTTGAAATTAGAAAGTTAATTCCAGCTTCATCTATTTACAGAAATAATCTGTGCATGGTGCAAAAATATTTAAAGGATAATAAAAAGCTTTGTAAGTATGCTTATTTAATTTTTTCTATTCTTTTCAGTTGAAATTTTCAGTTGAGGTAGGCCTTAATCTTGGTCTTAGCCACCTGTGGCTCCTGAAAACTTATTTGCATATTTTGTGGCCAAACTCCTTTATTATTTACCTTGCTGTATTTTCTGTTTAACTAGATGTTCCAGTAAAACCATAGAAGAATCTTGTATAAAATAGCAATGCTATAGCTCTATGGTATAAATCCTTTACATGAAAAGAAATGGCAGTAGTGACATTCAGGCTGAAAAGCAGGTGCATCAAATATGTTATCACAAACTACAACATAACATGTGACTTGGTGTGAATAGTGGGAAGTGCACAGTAGTGATGTCCCTGGACATCAAAAGGAAAATAAGAAAGAAAAATAGAGATAATATGCCTGCCTCCAACCCGCCCCCCCCCCCCCCCCCCCCGATACTCCATGTTCCATGGAAGAAATAAACTGAAACTTTCTTTCTCCTAAACAAACCCTCAGCTTTTAAAAGCCAAAAGAGGCTTCCTCATTTTATTCAAGGACATACAAATAAGGCTCTTAGTTTTCTCATAAAGTGTTCAGCAAGGGTCATTATCTGAATTTGTACAGAGCATGCAAAACATTATTTTTTTATATATATGGTTAAATTTTTTCTTCTTCTTAGTGATGGCAGCTGCATTTGCAAAGTAAAAGAAATTTCAAAAGGAATGAGAAAATACAAGCTTTCTCTTCCTTCTTGTAAAATCAGTTGCAGCTTAACTACACTACACTAGAAAAAATGTCTGAATGACATTTTACCCATGTAGTACCAATTGTGAACTAATAACTTCTCTGCCAGGAAGTCAGCATACATTTAGGGACACAGGAATTTTTACAGTATTAAATTAGGCATACTCACAAATTTTAAAAGGAGCAGGCCATATATTTGAGGAATGAAGGACTAAAATGAATAATTCAAGAAAGACAATATAACTTAGTATTATTATATTTTTTCATTTGCTGATTAGCTTAGAGAGGAGGCTTACACTTTGGCTAGATTATATTTGGTTTTGGGTTAATTTGAAGGTATATAATTGCCTAGCTGGCTTGAGCGCTCAGTGCTACGGTGGGAGATTAATGTGCTTTCCCTTCAATTTGCATTTTGCAGGAAATTATATAATTTGTGGTTTGTTTGGGTTTTTAAATTCTTCATATTAATTTATATGTTGCATTTTCAGAGAGCTTCAGAATGCTGGTGAATTATTTTCGAGTCAGCTGTTAACACTGATCATTTAAATAGAAGTTATTATATAGATTTCACTAACCTTAAGCACTTCTTGTGACACTTTTCTCACATGTGGGGAAAAATATAGCTGAACATATAACTGAACATATAACTGCTTTATTGGAGCAGGAAAAAGAGTGTACAGTGAGTGTTCACATACTTATGACTGACACCATTTAGTCGGTGCTTAGTGCCATATATCCTTTTAAAGTCTCATTCTTCCGCAGAGTTAATAACATATTCAAAGATTATTGCAAAACACTTTTTATTGCTTAAATATTCAATGATACCAAAAGTAATCCTCTCCTCTCCTCTCCTCTCCTCTCCTCTCCTCTCCTCTCCTCTCCTCTCCTCTCCTCTCCTCTCCTCTCCTCTCCTCTCCTCTCCTCTCCTCTCCTCTCCTCTCCTCTCCTCTCCTCTCCTCTCCTCTCCTCTCCTCTCCTCTCCTCTCCTCTCCTCTCCTCTCCTCTCCTCTCCTCTCCTCTCCTCTCCTCTCCTCTCCTCTCCTCTCCTCTCCTCTCCTCTCCTCTCCTCTCCTCTCCTCTCCTCTCCTCTCCTCTCCTCTCCTCTCCTCTCCTCTCCTCTCCTCTCCTCTCCTCTCCTCTCCTCTCCTCTCCTCTCCTCTCCTCTCCTCTCCTCTCCTCTCCTCTCCTCTCCTCTCCTCTCCTCTCCTCTCCTCTCCTCTCCTCTCCTCTCCTCTCCTCTCCTCTCCTCTCCTCTCCTCTCCTCTCCTCTCCTCTCCTCTCCTCTCCTCTCCTCTCCTCTCCTCTCCTCTCCTCTCCTCTCCTCTCCTCTCCTCTCCTCTCCTCTCCTCTCCTCTCCTCTCCTCTCCTCTCCTCTCCTCTCCTCTCCTCTCCTCTCCTCTCCTCTCCTCTCCTCTCCTCTCCTCTCCTCTCCTCTCCTCTCCTCTCCTCTCCTCTCCTCTCCTCTCCTCTCCTCTCCTCTCCTCTCCTCTCCTCTCCTCTCCTCTCCTCTCCTCTCCTCTCCTCTCCTCTCCTCTCCTCTCCTCTCCTCTCCTCTCCTCTCCTCTCCTCTCCTCTCCTCTCCTCTCCTCTCCTCGTTTCAAGGTGCTTCATCTTATTCACCACACAGGTAGCATTTGAAAATATCAATGGTTCAAGGCTAATTCCAGATGCAGTTTAACATTTGTCTTTAATTTCATATAACAGACTCATTCATTCTAAAAATTATGGTCATTTTGTCATTCAGATTCTGGACTAAGTTAGTGTAATTGTAGAATGATTAAAAATTTTAATATTTCCTTTATATTTATAATAAGAGCAATAAACCTTTTATGCTAAGAACAATAAACCTTTTATGCTAATAATACAATATATGGCCAAAGAGTATTACTAAGTAGCCTGGCAAAATATTTGATTCCTTTAATTTCCATGATTTAAACGTAGTTTTTGGGCATTTCATATGGGTCAGATACTTTATATTCTTAATCTTCTGAAATGCATCTGCAACCTTTTCTCTCTGCATGGTTTATATCATTCCTGAGGTTATCTCACAAGTTTTTGGTACTTTTCTCAGATTACTGAGAATCCATTACTTTTCAAAATATTTTTTTTAAACTTAATTGAAATTCAATTAATAATTTATTTATAATAAAGCATGCTCACTTCCAGTATGGGTGAATTCACAGATTTCTCATTGTAACTAGTAAAAGTATATTTATCCTCCTTCAGGTTTGCCTACTTAGTGATTAAATTTATCACTATCTACATCTTTTTTCTTCTCCTGCATGTTATCTTGTGCCAGTGTAACATTATTCCAGCTAATAGCTGGCTGTACCTTCACACATCTCCAATAAAGGTGCTTCTAGTGTGCACTTTAGCTTTCACAAAAATCCAAATTCCTTTCAGTCTGCATTTGTACAAATTCCTCCATATGAGAGCAGATCACTGTATTACTTTGAGGAGATTGTCCTTAAGAATGAAATTCCTGGGAGGGCAAGACCACTCAAGGGAAGCTGCTGGCCAGTTCCCAAGTCTGGTGCCCTGAAGGGTCTTTTTTCTGGTACTTATTTACTTCTTTTTACCTCAGAATTTTAAATTGTATAATGGCATTTTCAAAGCATCAAAGGATGCCATCGATCTTAAAATCCATGACCACTTTTCTTTTGCATGAACAGTAGATACAGCAGGGCACTTTCTCTAATGCCCTCACATCTTATTGTGAGGCTATTTTAAAGGAAGCTTTGCCCCCCTGTTCTCAAGTGGCAGTCTGTTGCAAATGTTCACAGCCATTGCCCCCTTTTGGCCTCCACTCTGATCACATTACACAAGCTCCTAAATTATTTGTTGCCCATTCCACAGGAGGGTTCTTTACATATATGTTGGGCTGACTCTGGCTAGCAGCTAAGTTCCCACCCAGTCACTCACTCGTGGGCAGTAGGATAGGAGAGAGAATCAGAAGGATAAAAGCAAGAAAAACTGGTGCATTGAGATAAAAGGCATAGATGCACATGCAAGAAAAACATTGCAAGTTATTCATCCGCTACTTGCCATTGGCAGACAGATGTCCAGCTATTTCCTAGCTATTTTCTATTTGGGAAGATCAACAACCTAACCATAAATGCCTCACTTTCCTTCTCCATTCCTTGAGATTTTATTTTTGAGCATGACAACATATAGTATGGAATACCCTTTTAGACAGTTCAGGTCATTTCTCACGGCTGTATCTGTGTCAAAGTTCTCATGCATTCCCAGTCTGGGGAAAAGCCTTGGTGCTGTGAAACTGCTGTTCAGAAACAGGTTATCAACATAGGCAGGTTATCAACGTTTGTAATCACAATTCTAAAATGTAGCACCAGGCAGGCTCTTATGAACAAAAAAACCCTCTATCCCAATCAGATCCAGCATTTGCGAAGACATGAGCTGTGTTAGCCAGATTTCTCAGATTGTAGCTGTATGACTCAGCACCAACACCTATTTTCTCTTTACTTTTCATGCTGCATATTTTCTACACCGATATCTGAGATATGACTCCAACCATAAATTGAGGGAGGAATTACAGAAATGTGCCCATGTCCCTCAGCTGGTAAGCAGACTACCTACATCTGAAGATGTTCTCATTCCACTTTGCCAGAAGGATCCCAATACAATGCAGTAGCACAGCTTCCAATGTCAGGCAGATACTGATGTGCAGGATGTATCCCTTCCTACTTGAGCCTTTCCCACCAGGAAAACACAGCTGGACCCTAATGCCTTTCATTGTGGCACATCCTCCCCATGTTCCACTCAAGATCTTTCTTATAGTGTTCCAATGGATGAGCAATAAATCATTATTTGTCATTATTACATCATGTTTAAGTAATGTATATGAACTCCAGTTGTGGATATTGTGCTTGAACTAAAAAGTTCAAACTGAAAGACTGATTTAAGAGAAGAAAATATGAGTAAAGATAGATGGGGAAATAGAAAGAAAAAATAGAGAACAATTATTAACCATAATACAGCCTGATCCCTGCACATCAAGCAGCTTGAAACATTGCAAACTCTATATTTCTTTGAGTGGTTATAGAAGAGTTATGAGAAAAAATTTGAAAGACAATAATACAAAAAAATGCTTAGGTGGGGCAGCCTTTTCAAAGTGGAGGGTGGCATGCATGACAAAATGAAAGAATTTTCTTGGTTGAAATATAGACATACAGGAACAAGGATTCGTTTCTATGGCTGAAAGGGGACTGAGAGATGGGCTAAAAAGACACTAAGCGAGAAAGAATTAAGTTGAAGCTTAATTGATTATAGAAGACATATCAGTGAGTGCTTCCAGTGGAAGTTTTTATGCCCAGAGTAAAATACCAAGAAATAAAATATTTGCAACCACATTCTGAGTGAATAAGCATGGAGAAAGTTTTATTTGCTATGGCTGTAGGAAATGTTAGAAAAAACAAGACACAATCATAAGGAACACTATGAACAAAATTTTAGTTACATGGGTGAAGACAAGAGCCTTTAGTGAAGTAATATCACCTTTCTCATCCCTATCAAATACACTAAAACTGCAAACCAATGTCTGAGGTGAAACAACTGCAGGCTAGAGTGACAAGAATATTTTTAAAGAGATGTGTAGATGTTACATTATCACTAGGTAACTGGCTGAAGGATAGAAAGGCTATAATTCATGCACATAAACAAAGTACTTTTAGTCACTGTGTGCATTCATATTATGTATTTTATTGATATCTGACAATCCTATGATTTGTAGCATTTTAAGATACAGTATAAGATTTTAAAAAACCTTGGTAGAGGTTTTTTAGTAGCCATGTCTTTTGAGTGTAAGAATGAAATTTTGTAATTTCAACTTTTAATTATTTTCAAGAAATATTTCACCAAAACATCTATAGCCAAGTATGTTTTAAAATATTTTTCAGTATTTCTAAATTCTAGCATCAAGGATCATTTTTTGGGCCAAACATTATGCAGCAGCCTGCAAACTAGCACATTTTTACTGCAGCATTCAAAATTAGCATAACTGTCCTTCAAATTGAGTAGGTACATAGTCCTGGGTTCTATACATTATGATCAATTTCCAGTGTCTTGTACAGTAAAGTGTTTATTTAATTTTTTTAACAAAGATCATTGCAATAATGGGGAGAGCAGAAGTTCCAGTGTGACTTCTACCTTTTGTGTATATATAAGCTGCTACCAAAGCCTATTCATCTGTAGTCAAAACTTTTGACTCTTCCACCTCAGAAACCAACAAACTCTGAAAAAGAGGTAACAAACCCCCACAGAGTGCTATATGGAATAGAAAGACTTAATAATGTCTCTGTAGACTGTTAAAATCATGGCTATGTGAGCAGTGATTTAGAAGCAACCTATCTAAAGAAAACAGAAAATATCCAAGAAAAGTCCAAACTATCAGCTTCCCAGAAGTCGGTGAGCCAGTAAGTATTAGACCTTTGTGAAAAGGGACCTGCACTTATCTGCCGAAATGTAATTTGAAATACTTGTTTTGGTGTGCTTTATCACATTGATGGCGTTTTCAGCAACATTACTGTGTTTACGATCCCTCATGTGACAAGACGCAGAACAGCAAAGGAAGATGAGGTCTTGGCAACCTAATTCAGAATGTCTGGAGAGTATGAAAACAGCATAAAACCTCTATTCTAAAGATGATGGTTACTTCTGTATTCACAGGCATGGATTTGAATTTAGCTAGCTGGGCAAATATGTTCTGTGCAAATTCTTTATTATGCGCTTTCAATTTAATTTGGGTAGCATTTGGGTGCTGTTACATGTAAAGAAAAATCTTTAAAATATGCTTATGTGTACAAAATTTTTACATGTGTGTTGGTAAATAGTGTATAGTCGCTTCCAGCAGCTCCAGCCTAGACAGAAATATAATGGTAGTTCTTGCTGAATGAAATTTAGCATTTATAGACCCTAAAGAACAGCCCCTTAATATATTTAATGTATGTCAGTGGAGTTTTGAGGTGGATTTTTAGTGGTTTTTAATTTGAAGACTTGTTGTAATATGCTAATACTGGAACAAAATGACAAATGATGTCTGTAGCAGCTGCTTTCCTCAGCAGTTGTTCTGAGCTATGGAGATTATTCTGACACAGATCATCTCTGTGTCCTGATTTCCACACCCTAGGCTAGCAAAATGGTTAGGTGCATATTTGACAATCAGCATCTGCTCAAGTCCTGCTGATTTAACTTGAAAGATTTCTCTATGAAAGCTGTAGCAAGGATATGATCTGCTTAGGTAACAGTACAAACAGAAATGTTTGGTTTGCCCATGTCTCTGAGTACAGACCAATGGCTTTGAAAGTTTCATGGAGGAATCTGTTAGCCACATCTTGGCTGCTTCTGACACTTAGGCTACCTAGATTAAAGCTAAAGTGATTTAGCCTATACAAGCTAAAGAAGACTTTCATTTAGCTTAATTCAAAGGGGAACAATGCATGAAAATGTCCTTTACTGAGTAGGGACTGTTAAAAAACAGACTTCATAATTAAAAATAAAGGACACGGACTTCCTCAGAAGACTTCAAGACAGGTAATTATTTGAATTTTGCAAGAAACAACTTATCCTTCTATTTGTACAGCCACAATCTTACCATTATACATTAGTTTTGATAAAGAGGTTGTAAGCAGAAAATTTGTCATATGGGTGCCACCATCAGGCTGTAGCTAGACCACTGCTGATGCTACTGATTGAAAGGATGCAAGCAAGTATAACATGAAGTCTTGACCCTCTTGATTCTGTCTCTGTTTTTCTTGTTGCATGTCTGTGGGGCTGTATGGAAAGTTTTACTTCAGCTAATATCTATACAACACTCAGAAAGTCAGAGAGTTGTGATCAGTGGAAGTGTCTGGCTGGAAGCTTGTGGCCAGTGGTGTTGCCTAAGGTTCAGTACTGGGCCCAGTATTGTTTAACGTATTCATCAGTTACTTTGATGAAGGGGCAGATTCTTCCTCAGCAAGTTCGCTGATGGCACAAAGCTGGGAGGAGTGGCCGATACCCCAGAGCGCTGTGCAGCCCCTCAGAAGGACAGATCAGAGGGATGGACAAAAAAGAACTGTCTGTAACTCAACAAAGGCAAGTGCAGGGTCCTGCTCCTGGGGAAGAATAACCCCATGGACCAGGACAGGCTGGGGACTGTCCTGCTGTAGAGCAGCTCTGCGGAGAAGGACCTGGGGGTGCTGGTGGACAACAAGCTGCCAATGAGCCAGCAGGGTGTCCTTGTGGCAGGGAAGGTCAAAGGTATCCTGGTGCATTAGGAAGAGCATTGTCAGCAGGTTGGGGGAGGTGATCTGGTCCCTCTACTCAGTCCTGGTGAGGCCACATCTGGAGTGCTGTGTCCATTTCTGGGGTCCTGAGTACAAGAGAGACAGGGAGAGGGTCCCTCAGTAGAAGTGAGCACTTGGAGAGGGTCCAGCAAAGAACTGTGAAAATTATTAGAGAACTGGAGCATTTCTCTTGCAAGGGAAACCTGACAGAACTTGGCCTGTTCAGCTTTGAGAATGGAAAACTGAGAGGGAACCTCTTCAATGTCTATAAGTATATGAAAGGAGGGTGTCAAGAGGATGGATTCAGGTCTTTCTTAGTGACACCAAGCAACAGGACATGAGGCAACAGGCACAAACTGGAACTCAGGGAGATCCACCTGAATATGAGGAAGAACTTTTTTTCCTTATGGGTTTCAGGACTAGAACATTGTGCCCAGAGAGATTGTGGAGTCTCCTTCTCTGGAGATGCTCAAAAGCCATCTGGACACAACCCTGATTAACATGCTCTGGGAGACCTTGCTCAAGCAGAGAGGCTGAACTAGGTGACCTCTAGTTGTCCCCTCCAATCTTACCCATTCTGTCATTCTGTGGCTCCTGAACAACAGGTAAATACCCAACAAAGGCCATGCAGACCCAACTTCAGTTGCCAGTATTGGAAATTAACCAGGGCAGCACATATTGTGTTGTCAAAGAAGCACCTTTTTCTTGCAGTGGGATTTTAAAAGCTATGTTGAATACATATGGCTTTGTGAAACATTTAAAAAAAAAAGCAAAATATCTACTCCATTCAATTTAGTCAGAAACTCAATGTTCCAAAATGTATTAAATTATTAGATTGTGTAAGAGAGGGAAAGAAAGAAATAAGAACCAATAAACTTGCAGCCTTAAGGTTGCTCCATAGTACTAAAAAACATAGAAATACTCTCAGTGGAATAAGAAGCAATGTCTGGCTCATCTAGAAGTGATTTCAATTTTTTGTCTATTTTGTAGTAAGAATGTATGTGCTAATACTGAATCAACCCAGTATTGCACTCTGATGCAGTAGAAGAAGAGCTTCCTCAGAGATTATATGAAAAACCTTGTCATTAATGCACAACTTTTTCATTGCTATAGCCTTGTCTTTTCAGTCAGGAACTAATTATTGCTCTTGCAATTGAATCACTTCCTCAACTTAGGTAAAATGTTCAGCAGCCCATTGTATAAGGTTCTAACAATTTTGCTACCAGTGTCTACAAATTGATTGTCATATTTATTTAACATTCACCCAAATGTGACGGTTCATAATACAAAAATTACACTGCAATAGAGAGAAGAAGCCTAGACAATGAAATTACTGACTCAAAAATTGATCTCCAAGAAATCAAGAGGGTCAAAGTCAGATTAATATTGCATATTCTAATTAAATGTCATGAGCATCAATATGTAAACACTTTTAATAAATCTGTGCATTTCATTTCAAGTTGTGGTGAAAGTATTTCTTAGGTTTAACATAACTGATAATAATTTTTTAAAGTACAACTAAAAATATTATTACTACTGTAGTGAAAAAAAAATAGGATTGGGTTTCTTTCTTTGACTTAACTAAGTTTTAAAAATCTCAGTTAACATATAGTTTACCCGGCATTCTAATATATGTTGGACTCCTAAAGATACGCCTTGCAATTATGGAGGTTTTCTAATAAATACATTCTTAAAAAGATATGTTTTGAGAAACAACTCTTTAGTGTACCAATAAAAGTAGTTCAGTAAATACATATTTGCATATGATAGGTTTACTTTTGTCCAGAACTGATGCCCAGCATCTGATAACAGTTGATGCTGTAATTTACAGGCATGAACCAGAGTTCCATCAAGTGAAAATTCTTGATGCATATATAAAGGTCTGATTTGATCTCTGCACTTGTTACATTGAGGAGGCAGAACTCTTTCCTGGTCAGAATAAAATCTTTACACTACAGCTGGGGCATACGTAAGCAAAGAGACCATTATGAGCTGATAAGGTAAGTGAAACTTTTATTGTGAAGGAGCAACTAGAACTGACGCAATCTAATAAAATTTATCCAAATAAGACAATTATCCAAATACAGGACACCTAGAACACCTTTATATTCTGAATGCAAACCTAATCAAATATAAGTGACTGCTCAATACTAGAATATTTAACTAAAGGCTATTAAGATCTGTGTAAAGGAAAGGAGATAATATAATTCTGTTCAACTTCAGCTACCTCACTGGTTTCCTTTAACCAAAAATGTTTCATGTCTTAGCAAAGAAATACCACCACATTTAAAAGTAAAGGATAACAATAGTGTATCTATGCAGAGAATACACAATGATCTTAACAACTGACCAAATTAAAAATCAAAAATATATGACCATTCAAAATTTTGCTAGTCCTGCCTTATACTGCAAACTACTGTTACTATAGTTGAGTAACGCTTGTGTTTGACAGGAAATTAGTTACACACAATGAATAGCAGATGGAGAACAGACCTGAAATGCTGTTCTTACAAATGGGAAAACAAATTCAGCCATGATGTACTGATATCAAAGCCATTATTTTGGAAATTAAATGTTAATTTCCCTTTACATGAACAGACTGACACGAAAACTTTATTAATTCAAAGTTATTTTAGCATTTATGCAATCAAATATATCTAGGAGATGCAAACAAATGTAGCATTCCTTGGTCAGAGAGCTTTGAGAAGTCAGGAAATATCAACAGGACAGCAGAAGACAACTACAGTATTTCTGTTAAATATTAAGATTTATTTATCTTTTTAATAAAGATTAATGATTTGTTTCCTCTTCTCCTGAAAAGATATTTGTAAGTGTGGAATAGACAAGCAATGGATATTAGTGCAGGTGTTATACTGATGTGTTTGGGTTAGCACAGACAATTAAGAATTAGTGATTACTGCTTAGACTTTACCAAACAAGACCTCAAATAGTTCCATCTGATTTTCTCAAACTATAGAAAGTTGAAATAAAATTTGAAATATCCTATCCCACTGCATTGTATTAATTGTTTTAAAAAAGTGTAGTTTTACCATAAAATTTTACTGTGCTGCTACTAGTTCAATTTTCATAAGGTGTGAAATACAACAAGATTGAATAAAATATAAAAGTGATAAGAGCAAACATGAGTCACTCAAAATGGCAGGGATGTCTTAAGATAGATTTTAGTACCAGAAAAAATCTGTACATTTTCTGTATGAATCAAGGAAGAAAATTCCTACCAGGGGTCGTTTGATGTGTAGACATCACCTGGTTATCAGTTCCACTCCTAGCGGTGATGAATCGTAAGATAAAACCAAACAGAAGTTTTCTGGTAAACTGAGGGGGTTTTGCTAAAGGCTAAGGGACCATTGCTGCATAAAAACAGGAGGAAACTGTTTGCAGAGGCTTAGAAGAAGCCATCCCAGCAAATCATCCCTGTATGGAGCCCTAGGGCTCTGGGCTCCTAGGGAAATCTGCCTGAGCCAAGAGGATCCTGTGAAGCAGGAAGAGCAGCGAAGCAAGAAAATGTTCATGGCATTTATTACTCTATATATTTGAGCTATGCCTAAAGTGACATTTTGGCCGTACAAAGACTTTAAAAGAGCAGGGATATCTGCTTTCTTTTCTGTATATTTTTTGTATATTCCCAGTGACCAGCTTCCTAGTGTAAGAGAGGCAAGGTGAGGCATAAAACAAAAACAAAGTCACTATACGGCTTAGGCCACAAGGTCTGATTTGTCTTGATGGAATAAGAGAAAGATTTTCTCCTTGTAGGATACATATTTGGCCACAGAGGACAAAACCACTCCTGAAATATATGTAGATGCCTCTCACAAGTATGATACTGTGGGATTCAAGAGACTCAATCTAATGAACATCCACAGTGGGAGCTTTGGCATAACAAATAGATCATTGAGGATGCTGTCATGGATATCCACACTGACATGAATCTTTGGAAATAGATGTGATGGCAATCAACAGAAAGCAACATATTGTCATTACATCTACATCTCGCTGCAAGACATGTCTAAATGAATTTGGTATTAAAAACTGAGCCATTTTAAAATCAGAAAATGCTCAAGAAGGAGCCAAGAGAGATGAAAGAGTGTACTCACATGAGAAGTTGGAAGAATAAAATTTACACTGTTCTTCAAGTAGAAAGTTAAATGCTAAATTGCATCCTATAATTATGAGGAATTAGGTGTAGGCATTACCTGGTTCATGAAGAATTTTTTCTGCTTTTGATGGTGTCATTTTATTGTGCCTGAAAGTAAATCAGACTACCAGGGAAAGAGTGTGAACATCAAATAAGAAATAAAAATATTTACAATATTATAATTGCTAGTCTTTTAAATTGCTTCTCTTTTTACCAGATAAGGAATTTGGGTTTTGGCAATACCAGGTGCAGATCAGTGAAAGTCACATTCAAAGATTATATTGCAGTTTTGCTTTCTGATAGATCAAAGTTCTCAGCATCTGAGAGATCAATCAGCTACAGTGAAAAGATAAAATGTTATCATGGGTCCAGAAAATTTTTGTACCCTTTATGCTTCAAGACAGCATAAAAAATTTAATTTAGGCTAAATTGAAGATAACGGTGCAGTGAATCAATTAATTAAACATTCCAGTCCAATGCAAGAAATGACGCATGTTGGATCATGTGACAAGAGGAATTCACAGGTCAGACTACATGGTACAAGGAGGTTCCTGCAGAACAGGGCATATTGTGGGAAACATGAATCACGGAATGACATGAGCCGAGGTTCTCTCTGGAGACTACATTCTCTGCTAGCTGCTACACATGGCTTCCCTTTCATGCATTACATAAAATTTCTCAGTAGGTCAGATTTCTGTGTCTGGAATAGAAGAGGAATTGCAATTGAACTGGAAAAGCAAATCTTGAAGCTCAGCAATATAAGAGAAACATAGATATGTGAATTTTACATAATGCTGAAGTTAGACAGATTGGAAAATAAGTCTCTGTAGGCACAGGCAAAAAACAAAAATCTTGTGTCTTCTGTTTTCCCAGTTTATGCTACCAAATTGTTTTGGTAATTACATTCTGAACAAGTCATCTTTGGGATGCAAGGAACTGTCCCTTCATTGTTCATTAACAATGGTGAGGTCAGAGGAAATCTACCAAAAAAATGCAAAACTACAGATAGGAAAGGTAAATAATGACCTAGTCTTGTTTAATTTAAATTTTCTTAAAATTTGAGCCAGATTTGTTATAGTTAGAAAATGTTCTATGCTTTTTGCACACTGAGACTGTGGTTCTGTTTGGATGGTTACTTCTGAGAAACCTCGGACATCCTCCTGGATTTCCACTTTCTATAAACATGATCAAGCCACTTTCTCATTTTGCACAATTCTGGCTCATACAGTAATTTTCACAGAGACTTGATGTATCAGACATGTACAAAACTGAGACAAAAACTAAAGAGAAATTAACAATAATTCAAGGAAAATTTAAAATATATTTTAGCCTTTACATACACCTGGAACTTTATAGTTCATAGCTCCTGAATTGTCCTGACCTTTCTATAACAGAAAAGATTTTTTTTTAATTAAAGGCATGCAGTTTAAATGGAAAATGACCATGAGGAGTTCTTAACATTTTCTTTTCCCTTTCTCGGCTGGGAAAAAGAAAATTTATCACATTCCAGCAGCAATGGAAAAAGAAGGTAAATTTGTTTTATAATAGTTTTTCTCTGCTTGAGAAAAATTAAAAAACAGGCTGGTAAAGGAAGCAATACAGAATTGTCCGTTTTTGTTATTGGTCAAAAATCTAATTTTTTCCTAAGAAATATTGAAAAGAAAACCACCTAAATAAATGGAGATTTTTTTTTTTTTTTTGTAGATATGGCTTGAAAAATATCTTTGAGGTGTGCTGAATATATTTCCAAGCCTCTTGATACTATTGACTAAATCCCCAGTACCTGTCATGGGTGCCTTGTTTTCTACATTTAGGAGCTAAGTGTACTATTGAGGAGCTGAATACTGCCTTATAAGTGTAGTCAGTGTTTGTGTACAGGAAGAACTGAAGATTGACATTTGTGTCAAATAAGATAAAACATAATTGTGTTTGTAGGTACAGGCCCTGGAAAAGGCACAGGAAACATGAGTTCATGCACAGTGGCACATACGGTTTTCCCCTTGCCCTCGAATGTGAACAGAAAAGCAGGTGTCTGTCTGCACCCTATCAAAATAAAATCACTATGAGCTACTCCACACGTGCTATCTAGAAATTCAGCATACATAAAAGACTTTATTGACAGAGACTACATAACAGATTCAGTGTGCTTGCCTCACTGCTTCGCCTGCAGCTGTAATCCTTCAGTGTGGCTCATGGTTGTCCTGGAGTGACTTTATGATGCTGAATTTGTCTATTTAGTGCAGAAATATGTTTTGCACCTTTAAGACTGGTTCTGAGAGGAAAGCGGGGGTAAAAAGAAGCATTAGGTTTGTTTTCAGGAACTGCTTTCACTCCTCCACATTCCTTCTGGGCTGTGTCATCTGCAGCACATGCATGCGGGAGAGAGTTCTCTTTTGCTTTTAGTTATTTTTTAGCTAGCTGACGCAGAGAAGTTCCCTGGACTGTTTTTTTTCTTTTTCTTGGAACTGTTCAAGCCTGCTCTGGACTGAAAAGCCAGAAAAACACAGGGACCTCATGCCTGTGGCCCACTGGGTCTGGCACTGGAGGGACTGAAAAGAGATTGAGCAAGCTGAGCTATACTTCATGACAAGGACTTTCTGAATTTCCCATCTCTTCAGAAGAGCAAGAGGTTTTATTGTTTAATATTATTCATTTTTTATGCTTGTGAATACTTTGCTTATTAAATAAACAGGTCTTTTCCACTTTTCTCCAAGGAATTCTTTTCCCAGACCAGTAGGGGGAGGGGCTTGAGTGTACTTTCTGGAAGGACCCTTTTGGAGTTTTCTCCCAAATTTGCCCTAAACCAAGACAATAGTGAGAGAGGATTTTCAGATGTTTATTGAATGTTCTGGCTTATAAAATAGCCCATTATGTCCCTGTTCCTTGATTCTGGTTCCTAGAGCCTGCTGCTGAGCTGATGCTGAAGCAGAGAAAGAGATACTCTCTGCTAACTACAGGTGTTGATATTTTTACCATTATCTGACAATGGGGCTTTGGCTGCTGTGAGAGACTAGCTATGGAACAGGCCACCAGCTGAAGATCAAAGTTCAAGAAGGAAAACTCAAAGAAAATGAGTATTTTCACTTCACTTCTCCTCTGCCACTTTATAGTATCACCATAAACTGAGCAGAAATTGCAGATGTCTGAAAATGTCCTGAGACCTGTTCTGTACTTCTGAGTACAATGAGTACATATAATTCTTATTAGATGTTTGACTTAGGTAGAGTCATTGCACATATGCACAATAGTTGGTCATTAATGTCTTAAGTGGCTGATTGAACTGCCAGCTGCCTTTGGCCAGAATGCTGCAGAAAAGTGATTTGACAAATTTTTGGAGAATCACTCCTAGTGGAAATTTCAGAAAGTCCCAGATATTCTCCTGTCAAAACCCACTGCTAGGCAGTACATAGGTGTTTCCATGTCTGCCTCAATTACCAGCCTGGGTAGAAAATCTTCCCATCCCAGAGATCCCCCTATGCAGCTAGTTACAACCAAAATTAGCATATCAGCTGTCTGAAAAAAAAAAAAAAAAAAACAAAACCAAAAACAAGTGTTTGCTGGAGGCTGATTACTGCCTTTCCTTAAGGAGCATTTCAATCATTCAGATGCCTTGCTGTCTTACTGTGGAAGCTTCAATTTTTTGGTGAAAAGTGTAATTTAGAATATAGGCTATACTACTTTTAATTAATTTATTTTGTCTGAAGTAAACAAAGTACACTTGTAAATTTATGCATCATAAGGTGTTTTATTTTTGTTATGCCTTCTCTAGAACCTTCCGTTACAAAATAATTGGAAAGAACAAAGAAAAAAAGTGACAGGATTAATAGCATTTGTACATAAAAGGTGCCATTTCTTATTCTGGGATTTTACATTTTATTCTGACATTTTTACATTTCAAAAATCAATAGTTATGTAGAAAAACAGTAGGTTTTGTGCCAATGTTTACTTGAATGAATTGACATACATGCCAGAGGATAGGAAACTTTATGAACTCTTTTTTTATGCTGCAGGATGTGTCTTAAAATTTTTGCAGAAATTATGCCATCTGGTTGTCCATTTGCACATTATCAGCCACAGAGAAAGGTGGAATAAATGTAGTTTATTCAGCCTTGCTAGATTCAAATGAAATCAAAAGCTAAATTTGTTTGATCTAGTATAGTAAGATATGTCTGCTGGGATTGATTAAAGTAAAAATAGTGAGTGCCACAACCCTAGAGTATATTTCAACATCAAAGAAGCTTCATTTAGTTCTTTGAATACAATATGAAGATAACAGATAAAACCATTCTGCAATGCTAAATCCTTCAGACCAAAACTACCTGTAAATTATTTTACACACACATAATATTTCCAGCACACTGGATTGTCATGGTCTGATAGATTTAGGAATTTTTATTTGAAGTCATTAATGAAATAATGTCCATGATGCAAAAAATACTTTTCAACATATTTTATATTAGTACCATAGAATTACAGTACCTATTACCCATAACTGAAAGACAGTATTTGTTGGAAAAATTATAGATTAATTGCCCAGGAGATATTAATTTCTATAATGCTACTGAAAGTGAAGCAGCTACAGCATAACCATTGAAAATCTGATCCGTGTCTATCTTTGACATACCAAATTATTTTATTTCAAATGCCAAATTCATAACATTGGAATACTTTCTTCATATGAGCAGTTTTTCAGAACTGGAACTTTCTGAATTAGTTAGGCTCTTAAAAACCTAATGAAGTGATTCTCAAATTTATCTTTGGAAAGTTTATGTTACTTAGGATGGTATTCACCTCACAAATGCAGAGTCACCCAAAAGTTAGTATTGAAACTTGAATAGATAAATTTTAAAAACATGCAAAAGTAACCCAGGAAATCCACCCACAAAATAAAAATGAGAATTATTATTTTTGGAGCCTTGAAAATTTTGATCTAAACTTTTTTTTTTTGTTTCTTTATCAGAGAATCAAATATATAAATTATGATAGTGAAAATGTTATTTACTTCCTTTTAGCACTTCAGGGGGTATATACATCTTGAATATCAAAGATTAAGGGTCTAATTTCTCTTGTGCTTAATTTAAAGAAAGGATAATAAATTCTTGAAATGTCTTCTTTCATCCAGCTGGATAAAAGATGAGTTTCTGTAGGTTGGACTCTAGGCTATAATTCTGAAGAATCTTTGCATTATTTTTAGTTTCAACAATTTTGAAATATTGTGTAATCTATTAAAGCCCTCTTTTCACAGAAAGTGGAGAAAAAAGGAGACTATTTCTCTGCATCACATCTTTGTGGAAAACTGAGAAGTGTGTAAAGCTAAATATGTGCTTAGCACCTAGAACTTATTTCTTGCATCTATTTTAGGCTTTATGTTGTCATGATAACTATGACAGTTCTGTAGAAAACAGGAACTGGTAACTAGTTACTTTATGTTCAAAACATTGAATAATGTTCCAGACTGCATGAACCACCACATTTGATACATAAATAGTCCATCCTCTTGTGCAGCAAAACAAGCCAGTGGGGAAGAAGACTGGCCTGTCTGAACAGAGAGCTTTGGCTGGAAAAGAAGTTTTGTCCTTTGGAAGGACAGCTATCACCATGATGAATCCTCATCTTTTGTTTGATACAGAGGAAAACACAGTGACAAAGGATAAGGAAAATGTTGAGGTACTTAATTACTTTGACTCAATCTTCAAGAGTAAGTTGCTCTCAGAGTACCCAGCTCCCTGAGCTGCCAGTCATCCTAGAGAAGAGGGAAGGGTGTGGAAGAAAAGTCCCACAGTCCAAGGGAAAATGGTCAGAAACCTACTACACCAGTTAGACACTCACAAGTCTATGGAACCAGATGGAATACACACATAGGTACCCAGAGAACTGGCAAAAATGCTCAATGAACTGGTTTCCATAATTTATCACGAGTCCTGTCTAACTGGAGAAGTCCCAGTTGAATGGAGGCTGGAAATATTACTCCCATCTAGAAGAAAGGTTGGAGGGAAGTTTTGGGAAACTAGAGGTCTTTCAATCTGACCTTGGCTCAGGATAATGTCATGGAACATATCACCTGCAGTGCTATGACACAGCATTCACAGGACAAATAGGAGTTCAGGCCCAGCCAGTGTGGATTTATAAAAGACATGTCCTGCTTGCATCCAGTTGGTGGATGTTTTTGACCTCGACTTTAGTGAAGCTTTTGACAATATTTTCTCCTGGAGAAACTGGGTGCTAAAGGCTTCAATGGGTGTACACTTTGCTGGGTAAAACCTTGTCTGGATGAAAAGGTCCAGAGAGTGGTGGTGAATGGACTGAAATCCAGTTGGTGTCCAGTCACTAGTGGTCTTCCCCAGGGCTCAGTGTTGGGGCTAGTTGTGTGTAATATCTTTACAGATTAACTTATCGAGGACATGAAGAATGCCCTCAAGGAGTTTGCAGTTGACATCGCATTGGGCAGGAGTGTTGATCTGCTGGAGGGTCTGAAGGCTCTGCAGAGGATACGGGCAGGCTACATCTATGGACTGAGCCCACCTGTATGACGTTAAACAAGGTGAAGTACCAGGTCAAGGACCTCTGTTGGGGTCACAACCACCCCATGGAGCCCTACAGGCTAGGGACAGAGTAGCTGGAAAGTGGTCCAGAAGAAAAGGATTTGTGGGTGTGGTTTGAGAGCTGTTTGAATGGGAGCCAGCTTGTGCTCAGATGGCCAAGAAGGCAAATGTATCACCAATAGTGTTCCCAGAAGGACCAGAGCAATGATTGTACCCCTTTACTTGGCACTAGTGAGGCACTGGAGAGTGTCCAGAGAAGGGCAACAGGGCTGGGGAAGGGTCTGAAGCACAAGTCTGATTAGCAGTACCCCAGGGAGCTGGGGTTATTTAACCTGAAAGAAAGGAGGCTGAGGGGAGACCATATCACTCTCTCCCTGAAAGGTGGTTGTAGGTGGTGGTGGTAGGGGAGTTGGCTTCTTCTGCCAAGTAGAAAGTGATAAAACAAAAGGAAATGGCCACAAGTTATCCCAGGAGAGGTTTAGACTGGATATTAAGAAAAAAATTTCTTCATGGAAAGGATGGAATATGTTGGAATACGCTTCCCAGAGGAATGGTTGGGTTACCATTCCTAGAGGAATTTAAAAGACATGTAGATGTGGCACTTAGTCAGCAACATGATTTAGTGATATACTTGGCACTATTAGGTTAATGACTGGGGTCAATGATCTTGAGGGTCTTTCCCAACCTAAATTATTATGTGACACTATGTGAATATTTTTGTATGCCACTGCTTCTGAAAACTGCACTTAAGAAACAAAACTGTCAAGAAATGTTCCAAGTTTTGGACAGTATTTACTGAGTTTGTTAGTGGTCTAGGACAGGGAAGTTTAAAAGCAGATGCCTTTTGATTACAATAAATTCCAGTTTTCTATTAAATAGCATGAATGTTAGCCATTGGACATAACCACAACTCTTTTAAAATATGAAAGTATTGAAATACAATTTTAGGGAGGCACCCTTAAATATGTTAATTATGCCTGGCATTAGTTACATTTGAAACTAGTAAAACAGTGACCTATTACAATGGTCTTACAATAGTTTATAAGGATTCCCTGCCAATAGGGACAAGAGAACATAGTCTTACACCATGCCAAGGGAGGCTGGACATTAGGAGGAATTTATTCACGGGAAGAGTGATTGGGCATTGGACTGGACTGCCCACGGAGGTGGTGGTCACTGACCCTGGATGTATTTAAGGAAAGTGACATGGTCCAGGTGACATGGTGGTGTCTGGTCACAGGTCAGACACAATGACCTCAGAGGTATTTTCCTCAACCTAATTGACTTTGTGATTCTGTGAATATCTACCTAGCACTGAGCAAATACAGCCAGCATGTTTGTACCAACACAACCTACAGTCTGATTTACATGAAGTTTTTGTCAAATCCTATTTTCAGATTAATCCTTGCTCTCTATAGTGTTGTGTTATTTCTCAAAGACAATATTGTTGTTTGAATTTGTTGGTCTATAGAGATAAAGCCTTTCTTTCACACTCTCTCGTGTCTAAATGAAAATTAATTCAATTGATACTGATTCTTCTCCGTGTCAGTGGCTGAGGAAGGGAATGAAAAACCCACTTTCTGACACTTGAATTTAAGACACAGAAGAAATATCCCTACATGCTATTAGCAGTATATCTGTATAAGAATAATTCATCCAAACAATTTCTCATGGTGAAGTATGCTTTTACATTTTACTGAAGAGGTAATAAAATGATACATCTTTTGTTTTTAATGTCATCTCTCAGAACATGTAAAATATTTTAATCTAAAATGAACCAATCAACTCTAAACAAAGAAGAAAATAAAATTGCCCACAAGAGAAGAAAATGTTCAAGGTTATTTTAAAATATATATTTTTACTTTTGTATTCTTTATTTAACTTTATAGGCTGATGAGCATTGATCCTGTTTTTGTGAGGTTGTCTTGCTGTGATATCTGCCAGATTCTGCCTCACATTGGCTGTTCAAATACAGCCTGCTTGCTCTATGTTAGGGTAGTCAGTTCTGCAGTCTGACCTGAAAGGGTTTGTATTTTGGGGTTTGAATATGTTGCTTGGATGCTTTGTGAGGCACAGCCTAGAAAGGGACAAAACAAACACTAGTGCTTTACAGATCAGTGTGTTATGTTGTAACTACTCTTTAATGCTCTATAAGAGTAGGTATACCTAGTTCCAAAGGGAAATAGCTGAAGGCTATCATCTAAAAGACAAAGCAGTGGAGACGTTGAAGAGAGCTGATAAAGGCATCCTGGCTAATGCTGAACTGACCTTGAAAACTTTTCAGTTACTTGTACTGTCATACACTGGTATTAAATAACCTGAAACAGTCACCCATATGCCAAATCTTTCTCCATAAATTGGGCAGCAGCAGTCTTGTACATGCAGATGTTGACAATGATGTTGAAGGCTGTACTTCTGGTATCTGCCACTTCTTACACTGCCAACATCAGCAACTACTAGTGCTTGCTGCCATACTTTGCGTGAACTGCCCTTTAAAAGGCAGTTAGTCTTCTCCTTCCTCATAACTTGAGATGATTACAGCTCTCAGTTAATTAGTCTTCCTTGATACACATAATACACAGAAAAATCATATGTGAGTGGGGCTTTTCATTTTTCTGATTACCTCTCTCAGCTTGACAGTGAGGATTTTCTGGGCTCTTCTAACACCAAAGGGGTGCAAGTCTTACTGAAGTGTCACTGCTTCCAGTATCAATACAGAGGTTCTCTTTTTGACATTAATTCATGTAGAAAGAAAAGATTAATCCCACTGAGAAATGTCATGAGTAAGCTAACCCACTATAAATACAAAATTCCTATAACTGTAGAAAAAAAACCCAACAATTTAACAGAATTTTCCATAGCCTGAAGTATAAAATTTTGATTCTCATGAAAGGATATTTACTGGAAAAAGTTACCAAGATTATAAGAATTTATCTTAAGATATTTTTAGGAAAACAAAGTCTATAAATGTGATAGACATTTTGAAGGGTTACATATTTGAATATTGGTTTCTTATATACACATCATTTCCCTTTTAACCACATGTGTCTGAGTCAACACCACAACAGTTAGGATCTCAACATGCAGTGGCAAAGGACAAATAAGTAAATAACAGAGGTTAAACAATTTTTTTTCTAAACTATCAGATATTTTAAATTTATGATCAGAAACAACAGGGAGCATATCTGGGTATGCAACTGCTCTTCTTGAAGACCAAACTGAGTCCTATCAGGTGTACTGTATAATGCAGCAGATGTCTCACTTCTTTAATATAAATAGAGAAAACACTGTGGACTGTATTCTCTTTGGACTTAAATTCCCAACACGATCTATTGTTAAATAGCTCTATATTAGTTAAATGAATTCCATATACATAATATGTGGTTTATTTCAAGATCAATGTCCAAGAAAGACAATAGCTTCTCCAAACTTTAAACAAAACAAGAAAAAAAGTACAAAATTCGATTTGTAAATTGATAAGAAAATTAAAGAAAATTAAACAAAAGAACATGCTACAACAAGACTTTGCTAAAATTTGGACATTGTATCTATGTAGCATCATAAATGTTAAGCAGATATTATGCGGCTTAAAATAAAAAAAATACCATGACAGTAAAAAGCAGACTTCCACGCATATGTAACAGGAAGCTGCCTTTCATTAAGAACTGTAATAAACAAGCATGGGAATGATCCACACCATAGGCATCATATAAATGTCTCATAATGTTCCTCATTAGCAAAGAATTTTCATTCAAAATTAAAAAGTATAAGAAGTCTTATTAGTCATGAATTTACTACCATTCTACTATTTCAGTACCAGAGTTGATAAAGCAGTCTAATATAAAAAAGACAAAGAAAGCTATCAAAGGAATATTTTTTCTTTTTACCAGACGGTGCACACCTTGCATGCTTAATGATTTGAATTTAAATAAAGAGAAAAGAATGTATTTCCAACTACCTGTAAGCTGCTGAATTCTAAAACATATTTGATTTAATATTAATACAGTATGTTTTACCAGATGATTTATTTGATGTACTAAGTAATTTATTTAATCCGGTATCTAGCACGAAATACCTGACATAGCTATTGTGACAGACAATATATCTAATTCAGTAAGGCAAAATTTTAATTCTACAGCTTCTTTGCTCTTCTGAATCTTCTGAATAAAGATGTATTTTATTGGAGTATTGAGTATTAATTTCAGTTTAAACAATTTCAAATCCAGTATTATGTGTATTAAGAAAAAGTAAACCTATCTCAAGAGTGAAGAGAAAAAAGAGAATGTTGCAGTCTTTGTGCTTGCATACAAACTGCTTGGCTTCAATATGCTACTCTTGATAAGTGATATTTTTAATTAGGACTATTTCAACAGCTGCTGTATTCATGAAAATATCAGTAATTTTTAAAGTGCTTTGAATTTATATTCACATTCTCTTATTGCTCAATAGTTAAAAATAATGCCATGAATCTGAGGTACAAAAACAGTATCATGCATCCATTCAAGTGTGCTGAATTGGCAAAGATATTTGTAATTTACCTGTCATCTGAAAATTGTCACCTAAACTGTTTGAAGTATAACTAAGACATAAATGATCCATTTGTAGCTGTCAAAAATTATGTCCAAAGACAGATGAAAGGTTCTGCCTGCTTTTCAGTAAGATTTTATCACTATATCCTGGTTCTTTGGTCATTACTTTAAGCAAAGTTGCATGCAATGACACATTTTGAAAGAATTTGTATTCTTGAAATTATATTTCTTTCTGAATAATGAGAATTTTCATAAAATATTTTTTTAAAAATTTTAGATAGAAAGGTGCTGGTTGAGAAACATGAATTTAAAGCATGGAAAACATTCACGGTATTAGGAAAGGGACTGTAAAGAAATTCTAACTGGGATTAGAAAGTTCGGTTTTGATAAATCACATTTTCCTTTAATGAGGTAGCAAAAATAAAGCATTTGCTGACTTCTTTTTTAAATGAGTTTTACTTCAGCCTTTGTGTATTGCCCTGAAATATGGTAACAATACTTTCATGTGTAATTGAGAAAATTGCATCTCAGAATTTTTCAATCACAATTTCTCCATCAGAACAACAGCACAGTAGTTCAAACATACAGCATCAAATCCTCTCTCCATATAACTCTAAAAAGAATTGGAATTGAGTGGAATGCAAGCCATTGGATCAATAAACTCATTCCACATCCACAAGACATTTACTGTATTTTAC
The DNA here is from genome assembly GCF_048771995.1 of Taeniopygia guttata. Taxonomy (NCBI): domain Eukaryota; kingdom Metazoa; phylum Chordata; class Aves; order Passeriformes; family Estrildidae; genus Taeniopygia; species Taeniopygia guttata. Next base: position 58,512,757 of record NC_133026.1, on the reverse strand, counting down.
TTGTGGAACCAGCACATTCAAACTCTCTTTAGAGTATTTCTGAATTTATTTTTTCCTTCAACTTGGTGCCACTAAAAGAGAGGCACATGGAAAGCCTAAGCTTCAGTCTCCATTGAGCAGGGCTTAAAGATGGAGCACACTCCTATGAGTGGGTTTGTTGAGGAGCTGTTGTTATGCCATCATATTAATATCTATGTACATTATACCTAGTTATTAGACTAAGTATTCAGTAATACACACAAAGAAGCAAGATTCAAATCCCTCATGTATACTATATAAAATGAAAACGGAATGAAATTTTATTCATCATTCATAAGTCAGAGAACTTTTATTAACCTTATAATAGGTTCAAAGAGTAAACAATTTGCAAAAAGTCAGGATCTATCCGGCTGAAGTTGTGTCAAATTATTAAAAAAACATTTGAAAAGGGTAAATTCTAATGCCAAAAGGGGCTCTGAATCTCTGTCATGCTGCTTAGGAAACTTTCCTAGAAATGGCAATTCTTGGCTGCCAGTCACTCTTTTCATTCTGACACACATCCTGCACTTCTGTAATTACTAGACCAAATCCTCTCAGGGGAGAAAAGGAACTGAGTCAGATCTTCCTAATAGCTGAGTGAGTGATTAAATCACTGTAGAGAAGAGGGGAAGGGAAATCACAAATGTACCATTGTTTTCTTTCTGCACTTGCTTGCAGGAATATTTAAATACTGACATATTTTAGGCATGAAGTAATACTTTGGCTAATCAGTGAAACACCGTTCTGGAGGATGACCATGGAAATCCAAGGAAATTTGGTGATAAAAAGGAAATACATTAAATCAAGCATTCTTTCTCAATGGTTGTTGGGCAAAGCCTTTTTTATATCCTAATTTTGGGCACAAGTAACTGAAATGTTATAAAAATCCTGCTTAGGCTTCTCTGGTTTTGGGCTTCACCATCAGACTTGTTAAAGAAAATGATATAATTAGGCAGCAGCATCTTGTGGTTCATTTAAATATAACTGTAGAAATAATTCTTTAAAACCACTCAGAAAAGGCAGGAAAGCCTCACATATAACAGCTTTTGGAAAATGGTGCTTTCTACAGGCCAGTGGGTTAGCCCGCCAGCTAGCAGTTTCCATCTCATTTAGTGTTATATACTCTTCATGCAGCCCTTAATCACAGGCAAATCCACCCAGGCACAGAAACTATCCGATGCTGAAACAGAATAACATATCCTGCTTAACATGTATACAAAATCTCAAGAAGATACTCTTAAAAACATCAGACTTTTTAAGAACAATTTTCAAGATTTCAGAAGACTAATGAATGCTTTGAATATTTGAGCAACGCCTGGCTGACAATTAATGTTACTGAGCTTCCACTTAGTAAGCAAATGATAGTTTTATGTACTTTTATTTCTTGCAATAAAGGAACTGAAATCTCTCAATTATTTGGGACAGTAAGAACATACATACAACAACATTGTACAACAATACACATATTTTCTCCCTATACTTTGTTAAAAAAAAACCCTGACAATCCAGTTTTCCTCCTTTCAACTAAAAGGGACTTTCTGCATTCAAAAATCTCTTCACTAAACATTTGCAAATTGGATGTTCCTGTGGACTAGTATCAATGAAATAATCCATTTTACTGTGTAATTGTATTTGATAGGTTATGCTTCACACAGATTTTCCTGTCCTTTAAGCAGCGACTTATACTGTAGAGTTGTTTTTCTGAAATCAATGACTGATTATGTAGCACAAAATAATACTTAGCACCAATAAAGCTTGAAAAAGCTAGCAGATAATGACTAATATATTTATTTATATGTCAATGCCTGTCTGGAATTAATACATTAAAATTAAACTTTTTAAATGATAGATATATCAATTTGAAAATAAATGTACTCTGTGTGTTTACTGCTCCTGAGAAAAAGGCACTTTTCATTTCTCTCTTTGTATTTTAAGTGCTGCACACTTCTGATGTGGTCTAAAATTTATTTTTTCTCTACTGAGAGACAGAGATTCCAGCCTCTAGCTGTATAAACTTTTACATTAGCGATGTTAATATTCTGCTACCAAAGCAACTAAGAGAGGATATGCTTTCATTGACATTTCCCTTTGAAGTGAAATCCTAAAGCTTTAATTTTTATTAATGCAAATCCCTGCTAAAAAATACCTTATCTGTGGTCACATATGAGACACTATAAGATCTAAAGACATCTTTGCTTTTGGACTTCAGTATTAAACAGCTTCTGCCTGCAATCACACCACCTTAGGCTCTGATAATGTTGGCTTTTATAATACAGAATAGGCAGGGACTAGCTGCTACTTGAAAAAGAGACTTCCAAATAAAATCCTAAACTTATGGAAGTTGGTGAAAGAATGATGGATTGCTTTACAGAATAAGAACCTGCAAAGCACTTAAATTCCAGGAAAAGCTCACAAAACCCAAATTTTATGATGGCTGGGATACTGCAAGGTTGACAGAAGAAGATAAGGGAATGGTGGTTTCCCAATGAAAACATTACTTGCAAATTCACAGTTACATGTCAGAAAGTTGTGATGTGTCCTGGCTATTTTTTACTGCTATAAAATAAAATGAATCCTTATGATTTCCATATGGTTAAAATAAAAGCAGAGGTCAAAGACCAACAGCTAAATCAACATTATGTAAAGACACAATGCAGTTGTCAAAAGTTGCATTTTATAAAATAGGGTATAGACACACACTTCCTACCAGATTCTGTCTGCAATTCTATTTTATCAGATGCAAAAGTTTGCAATTGTTCAGGGCATCTTACCAACATTTTGCAAAAGCCTCTGGCCTGCTCCCTAATGAGAACTGTTATTGTCACACTGTTTCTCCACATTTGCCAGTCTAACCTGCTAAGCTGTCTACTCCTCTGTGACTTTACAAATATTTTAAAATATGAAATATCATATATATGCCCATCAATAGAGGCAGATTGAATTCTGGACTCTGGAAATTACCTTTTCTTCCAACTTTATTATATCAGCTGAATTCTGCAATGATCTCTCAGCTGATGTAGACCAGATTTACCCACAGAAGTCTGATCACCCTGAAGAGTGATTGCACATGGCTGGCAGCAATCCACCAAGTACTTTTCAGTCAGCTTGGAATATGGACAGACCAGACATTTTCCTGATATAAAAACCAAAATGGATAAGCTAGTATCTATCATTCCAGATGAAGAGTTTCCTCTAGTGTGACTATTATCAGCTCTGTACTAGAAGCAAATAAAACTATCACTCACTTGCTCAATGGGAAGTTCAGTAACATAATGACAAATTAATGCCAAAAAATACTTGTTTGTGTAAATTATGGCTGTAAACCGCTAAACCTTTATTCAAAGGATCAGATACATTCAGGCCATCTGAGAGGGCTGGGTCTCTCTGACAGTGTTTTATGGTCAGCTGTTGGACACATATATGTGTTTATTGTTTTACTGAGCTACACAGTTATTCTACGTCAAGAAAAGTCAGCAACATGCTTTTTAGTCTCTCAAGTGTGCTTAGAAGGACATTTCCCAGTAACTTATACCTTTTCCACAGATGTTAGAGCATTTTGTTTCTCTGTGATACACTTTTATACAGTACTTCACAAATGAGAGATTGAATCTTATAATCGCTGAAAGAAACAAGCTCTTTTGAGGTACTTGCTCATGATCCAGTGACTAGAAACACACTGATCAACATTTCTTTTGTAGGATGTTCAATGTATGCTAAAATTGTCTTTGAAGGAATTGAAAAACATTTAGAATTTTGGCAATAACAAAAATTCTCAAGTGATATAACACATACTATTTCATATATTACTGTTGTTTCTTTGTCCTCATTTTTTTACGTATCAATGGAACATGCATCTAAAACAGTATTGGCTTGATTTTGTCTTCATAAAATATGAGGAACTTTCATTTTAGTTAGTGTTGGATCGGTGGATCAGGAATGATTGATCAAATTCTCTTTTATTTAAAAAAAAAAAAATAAAGGCCAATTTAATTTACCTTATGGGTAGACAGAGATGTAAAATTCAACAAAAAAACCCCAAAAAACACAACCAAAGGAAAAAACCCCAAAACATTACCACTACTAGAAGCCACAAGTGCCCAATCATGCCTGTAAGTGAAGAGATTCACACACTTGAAATGATAACCGACTTGGATAGTTCTGCCTTGGCATATTGTCCCAGACTTTTGTGAGACTAACTTTCTGTAATTCCAACTTCAGAAATATGCTGTAACGATCCTATTTATAAATTAATCTGCCTCCTGTAAAAACAGAAAGTGTGATTAACAAGAATAGTTCTTCTCATTTCTTCATAAATTAAAAAAAAATCTCACACACTTGAACAATTTTACTCAAACTCATTCAAAATAAGTATATCAATATCACACCAGATTTACAATAAACACAGTGAACAGAAAAGACTTTCTATCCTTGTTTTAACAGCTACTTATGCTGCAGCACTTATCTTGCCTCTTCAATGTCTGTCTTGCTAACACATTGCCTAGCTCTAAGCTCAGAGATCTATAGCTGTTCCTTTATGACTTGTGCCACTACAAACATTCTCAAATATGGTTTTAGGAGAGGGATTTGACCTTAACACAATTTGCCAGCATCATCCACAGTTCAGAGGCTGAAGTTGAAGACTAGTTAACCTTCCAGTAACACATGCTGTTCGCACTTCTGGCAATATGTTACAGCTTGGCTTGGTGAACAGTAAATTTTAGAAGAATGTCTTATTCAAGAGCTGGATATATTTAGCATGCTACTGAGAGCTCTGTCCAAATGATACATTGAGTCATTGGAACAATCCTTACAGAAGCTGCTTTAGTGGTAAATATAAGTTAACAGTGCAAATATTCTCCAGAAAGACAGAGAGTTACTTTCTACTTTTTTTTTTTTCTAAGATTACTTTGCAATCCTTGCTTGTAGTTCAAAGGTCTAAGTTTCTTTACATAACATATATGTTATGTGTGTCAGAAGCTTTAGCCAGGAAAGTACTTGCTGAAATGACTGCAGTATCTGCAGCAATACCATTCTATTCACTGATAAAGTAAGTGCCATTTTCATATATGCAGAAAAGCTGTAGGAGAGCAGGTACTTTGTTAAAGTCAATTTAATTTAAACATACCCATTCCTGACACGTGAACTTTGAAATGTAAAAAATATTAAGTGTTGTATTATTGCTAATTAATGTAGTGGGGGTGTTGATTGATGAGAAACTCAACATGAGACAGCAATATGAACTTGCTGAAAGGAAACCATATGTGTCCTGGGCTGCACCCAAAGCAGCGTGGGCAGCAGGGGGAGGGAGGGGATGCTGCCCCTCTGCTCCCCTCTGGTGAGACCCCACCTGCAGTGCTGCATCCAGCTCTGGGGTTCCCAGCATAAAATGATTTGTTAGAGCAAGTCCTCCTGAGAAGGGCCATGAAGATGATAAGAGGGCTGGAGTACGTCTCCTATGAAGACAGATTGAGGGACCTGGGGTTGTTCAGCAGGGAGAAGGGAAGAGTCCAGGGAGAATTTACAGCAGCCTTCCTTCCTAAAGGGAAATATACAAGCTGAAGGGGGACTTTTCACAAGGTTATGTAATGATGGGCAAGGGATTTATTATCTTTCATTTTAAATTGAAAGAAAATATACTTAGATTAACTATTAGGAAGAAATTTACTGTATGAGTGCGATGAGGCAGTGGAACAGGTTGGTCAGAGAAGTTGTGATTGCCTCAGGCCAGTCTGGGTGGGCCTTTGAGCAAGCTGCTCTAGTGGAAGGTGCCCCTGCCTATGGCAGAGGAGTTGAAAGAAGATGATCTTTAAAGTGCCTTTGAACCCAAACCATTCTGTGATTCCATGTTCTAGCAAGTTAGATATCAGGTGTGCTGTTCAATATACCTAACCAAAACAGAAACTTTCAAAAATACTTTTGCATGCCAGTCTGTTTCATGTTGTTATCTAATATTAATATCTTCTAAAATATTACTGATGGGCTGTAAGTGTGAATTTTTTACATAAATGGGAATTTCACCATTTAGACATTTATATTATTACCTCTGCAGTCTTTGAAATTTGGAAATGTGTGTGTGTGTGTGTGATATACAGTTTGTCCTTATAAAGGAGGAAGATATGATTGAATACCCATGTCCAGTGTCCAATTGAAAAAAAAATTAAAATTACATCTTTAATGACTAGATATTTTGGACTAAAAAAAATATTTCTTATCATCTTTTATAGAAAAATAAGGTGGGTTCCTTTGGGGGTTTTTAAATATTTTTTCAGCTTTAGTGTTATCACAAAAGAAACAAACAAATTCAAATTAATACAGACATTCATTTTCAAATTTACATTAATTGCTCTCAGCAGACAAAGATAATTTTGACCACATTTATACTGAACGCTTGTGAAGAAACCTAAGAGATCGACAGGAAAGCCAGAAAGCCAGAATGTAACCTATCATTTTTATAGCCTGGGTATTTTGATGCCACAAAGAGGAACAGATATATGTGTTCACTTGTGTTTGAGTATGCAAAATTTGTCTGCATAGATTAGGAAATTAGGACTACAGAATTCACATTTTTTTACCCATTTATGGTTTTGTGTTTGATGGTATTGTGGAATTCTAAGCAGAAATTTAAAAATAAAATCATAGTTCATTTATAAGTCTACATTACTTCTATGATATAATCTCTGTTCCTTAAGAACAAGCAAAAATAGTTTGAGGAGTTTTTTTTTTTTAATTTTCTATAGAATTATCTTGGGGTTTTTTTTCCAAGATTTTCTCTTGATTATATGTCAGACATTGCTTGTGAACAGAAATTCAGTTCAAATTGCTAAGTCAGTTTCCCTCTATACCTACTGAGTATTTTGACTATTCAAACTGAGCTTCCTGAAAACCTGCACAAATCTGAGTAAACTGCAAATTAATTTATTTTTTTTTCAGGCAAGATTTGGCTAGTGCAAAAAACATTATAACTAATCAACCATCATACTTTACAGTGGCAAATATTATCTCACCATCGTTGTTTCAGACTGCATGTGTTTGATTTTTATTTGATATGTGTTCCAACCATTTTCTGTTAATTTTCTAAACTCATTTTTTAGTATGGACAATATTCCTTTAGATATTAAATCCACAGCTTTAAGGTCAAGTTTGAAATTTTACTTGGAGACCATGCTTATTTTTGCCAGGTCAGCTTTGTACTTTGATCATCATTAGTGTATATTAAAAAAGGAAATTAAGAGGTTTGTGAAGAAATAAAGTTTACTGCTAAGATAATTTACAAAATGTTTGCCAAAAACTAAAAAGAAAAAAATCCAAAACAAAACAAAACAAAAAACACCAACAAAAAACCAAAAACACAAACAACTGAACAATTACAGCTGAGTAAAGTGAAACTGTTGGATCAAATTAATAATTTAATGGAAGTTGAAAGAACTAGAGATCTTTGCCATTTAATCACTGATTTTCTAATTAAATTTAAATCATGAAGAGGAAACCAGATTCCTTTCTTTTCAGGCAAAGGTCCAACAAACTAGACTACTCTGATGGTATCCCTCTCATATAATAGTACATCTGTTACATTAAGCTGCTTAGAATGTTCTTTGATTCAATTAAATTTTCATTCTTTGCTAAAGATTTTTTTCCATAAAGCACCATCCATCTCACTCAAAGTACTTAGCATATTATGGAATTTCATCCATTTGGTGGCTTCAGCTTCCTTTTCATCTTACCTGGTCCAAGAGCCAAATCATCAAAAGTAAAGGTCTATTTTCTTGCATTACTGAGAATTTTTCTGAATTGATTTTCATCTGATATTTTTTCCCTGCTGGTTCCATGTTCACAGATCTTACATTTTCTAGTGCTTTATAATCACAAAACTCCCCAGGTTTCTCTTTGAAATTTTGATTTATGTCTTCTTATGAAGTATGCTATGTAGTTTTGTTTTGTTCTTTGCTCTCAAATTCTAACATTTTAGTGTCATAGAAGACTAATGATGGTTGTTACAAATCTATTTTTGAACCCTTGTAAAATGTCAGTTGCTTAGTCAACTGAATTTTTTTGGTTTTCATTGATTTGTCATCAATAACACAGCCTAAAATCCGTTCCAAAGGTTTCATGATAGCTCATCATGCCTCTTAGAACTCAGTGCTGAACAAAATACAGTAACTAATATTCCCATAATATTTTCTCTTATATGTCAGTGTTAAAAAATGATTCTTCAAAATTAAAATTTTTCTGAGTTTTAAAAAAAATATGTTGCTATCAATGTAATTAAAAGTTAAAGAACTTTCAACATATTATTAATGATTAACATTACATAGAAGCAAACATGGCAACCAAGTATTTACTTTTCCTTTCTTGGATCAGTCACCAGAGGTTTGTTTGCATCATGGAATTCTGTGTGATTCTCTGATTCTGTGATATTTTAATATGTATGGGTATACACAGGAAAATTGATGTTAAGCTTTAGTCACACTTTCTTAGCACATCACTAAGGCTGGATAACGTTGAAAGCAGTGAGACGGTAAACAAGACAAGAATACTTTGGAGAGTGAGTCTCACTAAGGTGAGAACTAAGATGCAAATATTTTAAGCAGCCTGAGGAGGTCACTAATTTCTTTGGTATTTGTCTTACTTTCATTGGTACTAATAGATCATAAAGGTGTTGTATATCAGCTCCAAACCGCCCTTGATGTTTGGTCCCATTGATTCCAGAGGAGGGCTCAAATCTTTGGGAAGCTAGAAACTTGCACTTCATTGGTAGGATGCTAAAGATAAATGCTCCTTCATTGATTGAGATTAATCATACAGAAGCTCTATGGATTTTTCTATCTTTTGTGATTATACATAACACTTTGAGATGACCTTAAAACTAGGAGAATCCTACTGTAATCACCTACTTACCACTAGCATTTAAACCAACAAAAAACATTTCACAGAGCTCAAAATGTGTGGATTTCAGAGGTGCAAAGGGACCAGTGAAACACTTTTGTGATTTACATTGCACTTAAACTCTATCCTCACTACTATAAGCAAATCCACTTTAGAACACATATTCGAGTTTAATATTTAAGGGATTTTGAAAATTCATCCCTCTGGGGATGAAAGTTACAGAGAACTAGACCAGGGTAAAAATATTTAATAAATACGGGCAAATCCACCATGTATAGTCCTTTAAAACAAATACTGATTTTATAAATTTGTTTACATGCAATGTTTTGTTCGTGTTGGTAAGTCAATCAAGTAAAAATGAATCTCAAAACTGAATTCACTTAATTCAATATACCAGAAAAATCTTATTTTCTTGTTTAGCTAGTCACTGTATTGATGTATCTTTTAATTAAAATGTAACAACCAAACTATTTAATACTTCATCAAACCATTTCAACTTTGAGAGAAAAATGGTATAAATGTTTAGTGCATTTTGTTTTCATACAATTGAAAATGATTTTTAAATAATTCCTTTCCTGAGATATGTTAGCTGCTAACAAATCAGAAAGCCTATTTCTTGCCCAGGTCTCAGTTTAAAGGTTTGACTTGTCCCAAGTCTGACCTAAGGCAGTAAACAGACAATGACCTCTGGCAGGCAGCAACTATACTCTATAAAATGGTTTCAATGTTAGTTAAAATAAAACAATATCTTTATTTATCACTTTTTGGTTATTTTTTTTTCGTATTTAATTTCTGACAAACCAAAAAAAGCATTCTAATATATTTTCTTGTTGCAACCAGAAGCTGGAGAGTAAAAGAGCTGCATAGGGCTAAAATGAGTAAAATTAATAATGGAAAAGGACAACATATTTCTTGAAATCCAGTGAAAATAATAATGCTACTATATGGGCAAAAGATAATTTTAACTACAGTGTGAATATTTAAGTAAAAATGACTGGGCATTCCTGTCCACAGCTTCAGAGCTGGTTATTTATTTTCATATATAAATTTGTCATTTTATGACACCCACTTATAGAATCTGACTTGTCTACCGCAGCCCAGAATATCCATAGAAATATTTTTTTGGCACAGTTTCATACATTAAAACAAAATAAAAATACTGTGACCATACAGTTTTGGGTAGGGCAGAGAATTCTTCCCTGGATGATTCTACATGATGATAATTTCCATATAAAAGCAAAGAGATTGCTATTATCTAAACTACCATTTTGTATATATTCAATTGCTTCCACAGCCTTGAAAAGTAGAAGGATGTACTCAGTTTTAGCACCTTTTAAACATTAAATTCATCAGCTGTGATAAGAGCATGACTGGAGATTTGCCACAGACCACTGAAGCATTTAACAGATATTCCACTAACCTTTCTGCTCTATCTGAACCTGAACAGCCTTCTCACAGTGCAATCAATGAAATGAGCCTGCCCATTCCTAATGACTGCTGCAGGGATACAAAGTTCTGAGTCCTGAAATATGATAAACGCTAAAATATGTCAAGTTTTCCCAGATATCTTTGAAGATTCTTGTGGTATGCCATCATCTGAAGTTTCACATTTCTACCTGGCAATTTTCTGCAGCAAAAAAATCAGAGAATGAACACTAAGTAAGTAAATTATAATTAAAATCATGCACAAGACATATCAGTGATGAACTTCAATTTTAATTGTTATGATTAAAACAAAGAGAACTTAAGAGGATTGTAGAAAAACTTTTTAAAGTTTTAGATAGGAATTAATTTTACCATTCCATTGATAGTAAGCTCAAAACATTTATAACTAAAACCTCACTAAATTTTTTATGCTATACATAAAAAAGCAATTTTTATACCTTCAGTTATGCTTGCTTCTGTCCAATTATATAAGATTTTCCCATGCACTTAGCCTCCTTCAGGTTGATACAATTTTGCAGGGTTCAAGCAAAAGGGAACTTGGTCCTTTTATGAAGGAAAACAAGAATGAAGCAGAAGAATGAAAAATGTGCTTTTGTATCATTTGATAAACACTAAACATGAAATAGTAAATACCACTGGTTAAAGATGATTGCATCTACAACAGGCTTCACAATCAATATGATCATGCAGAGCAAGTCCAGAGGAGGGCCAGAGGATTAGCAGATGGCAGGAGCACCTCTCCTGTGTAGACAAGCTGAGACAGCTGATGTTGTTCAACCAAGAGAAAGGAAGAGTCCAGAGACATCTTATAGCAGCCTCCTCATATCTGAAAGAAATCCAACAAGAAAGCCAGAGAGGGACTTTTTACAAAGTCGTGTAGTGACAGGACAAGAGGTGAGGGCTTTAAACTGAGAATAAATTTAGTTCAGATATTATGAAGAAATTTTTTACTGTGAGGCTGGGTGAGGCACAGCCAGAGTGCCTAGACAAGTTTTTGCTGGTTCATCCCTGGAAGCGTTCAGGATCATTTTGGATAGGGCTTTGGGCAACCTGGTCAAATCTGGTCATGGAAAGTGTCCCTGCCTGTGCCAAGGAGATTGGAATGAGATGATCTTTAAAGTCCCTTTGAACCCAAACCATTCTAGGGTTCTATGATTTAACACTGAGATTGATACTCTGTACTGATTAATCCATACCAGCCTGGGTGATAGATATAATACAGAAGGACATGCAGTAACAGCAGTAGAACACATTTTATATAAACTTTATTCCTTAGATAGCAAAGGGGATAATTTTGTACAGAAAAACTGAACTAAATCTTTCTAGTAATTTTTAAATTTATTTTATATTTCAAAAAGGTCCAGGATCCTTAAAATTTCACATGTTTATTTTCACATCTTCAAAAATTGTTCTATTGACATTTTGCAACAGGAACAAATTTACAAGGTCTAGTAAAACTCACAAACATTAAAGCATCAATAAAAACAAAAACATAAACAAAAATTATAATGAATACCTGCTGTTAAACCATTACAAAACTTTTGTCAATTTTTCAAGAGTACTGAAATTATTTTTCAAGTTTAATTCAAAGTCAGTATGACTTTGTTTCTCAATGATTAATCACTTTTAAAATTGGAGCTCACATCAATGATGAATAATTGAATATGATCTAGAAATTAATCACAACAGCTTAGAATTCAAGAGAATCAGCAGATCACTTAGCCCAGTTGTTTTCTCACAGCTTGATGTCAGAATTACGGAGGTAAATTGTTTCTGCATGTGTTTTTTAGGTTTTTAAAGCATTAGACCATTTTTCACTGTCTCCACCATATCTTTGTTTCTGACCATTGGTACCTTACACAGTGGTCCCACAGGATCCATGACCTAGTTCACAGCTTGAAAGAACCCAAACAAACACAGGCAACTCCTCAAAATTGGGACGGTTCTTAACTAGAGCATCACACAAAACATCTGCACCACTAGACTTATGCATGCACAGAGCACAGAGATTTATAAGCTGTGAGACCTAACTCGTCAGCCATGAGTATAAGTTGTGCTCAGGGCCTTCAACAGAAGGTGACATTTATTTCTGGTTTCCAGCTCTGCCCCGCTTCTGTTTGGAGAAGCAGCAGCCACAGGTCAGCTCTGTGACCCAAAACAAAGATAAATAAATGTTTCGGAGAGTTTGGTACACATGAGCCAAAATTTACAAAAGGAAAATGTTTTATCCAGTTCTTCATTCTTCGAGCATTTACCACTCTTTTTAAAAAACAGGAAAAAAAAAAATGAAGCAGTCATATTATGAATGTTGTTTTGGTTTGTTTCCTGGTACTTACTGTACAAGTCAGTAAGTTAATAAATGACATCCTGATGTGTTTCAATACACCACTGTAGTATTTTTAGTGATGTAACTTCTTAACTTGGCAATCTTAGCAAACTCCCATCTAGATATTTGCTAAGTGTTCATGCTAGTGCCCTTTAGCTGAAATTCAAAACACAAGACAGAATTTTATCATGTTTTTTAAATAAATTATTTGGGATGAAGAAGAAAAGGACACAACAATAAGTTGTTAGCAAGTCTAACAGGTGAGCCAGTGGCCATGTGTCTGTGAAAATGTAACCAGGTTTGAGAAGGTGGATTTTTATTATACAGATTAGTTATTATATGTATAGTTTGGAAGAGGAGGGAAGAGACTTTATGCTTTGCAAATGAGAGCAGCTCTAGCAGAGGCTGTGGCACTGCATGAACTAAGCCCTGTGCAAACTGAAACATCTCAGTGCAGAGATAACAGTAAGTCCAGCATGAATTCATCCCATCCACTATCCACTGCTCTGATAAATTAAAATTGTGTTTTAATACAGTGTGTATTTTCTATCTCCTCAGTAGAGCTAAAAGAATTTTTTTCTGTGCATTTTCTGCTACATGCACTTTTTTGAACACATATGGGTTCGCAAATGAATATCACCTTGTCCTTTTCATTATTTTTACAATTTACCTTTAATTCCTGGTTTTAATTTTGCTTTGGATTTCTAAAATAATTGTTAGTTCAGAAACTCTTGGAAAAAAATAATCACAGTCTAGCCGAATCCTCTGCAACACAAGAGAATTCCCTGCAATTTGACTTCCAAACTTGCTTCTTATTCTAAAGTTTCATTTTGAACAAGTTTCATTGCATCTTTCAGAACACTCTGCTTTATCATTTTTTCTTTGAATGTTTAGCCTAATTTTTCTTCTATTCCTTCACTTTATTCTTCACTTAGATAACTTCTGTTTTAGCAGTTAATTGCTCTTCTGCAATTCTTAACACAAACCCATGCTTTCATTTGATCTTTACACCTTCATAATAAACAAACACTTATGATATATCAGTCTAAATCACCATTTTATGAAGATTTAAATACATTTATCCTAGTAATTCTTCATTTCTCTGTCCTTAAAACACCTCAATAATTTTTTGTTCTTCAATTTCCCTGTAATTTTCATGAGTAGTATTGAATTGCACATATTTATCTCTCTGTACTTTGCTGGTCAGTCACCTTTATTCTATTACTATTACCTGGTATTCTAAAGTATAAACTGAAATTTGAAAGGCAAAGAAAATTTTTGCATGTAGAATTGTAAATGTTTTCTCTGCACATCAGACTTCTCAGTTTCCCAGCTAAGTAACAGTCCGGTCACTTTGTACTTAGTCCAGTATAGTCCAGTATATTTGTACTTAGAAATATCAAGCAACAAAGCTTTCTTTTACTTTGGGGACAGTGGGCTTCATCACCTCCATTTACTTTTTCAAAATATTTTCTTTTTGTTCCATTTTAATAAAGACATACCATGTCCTACATTTGCAATAGAGTGCAGCGCAACAGTAGCATATTTCCATGTGCATGTATTTTGCTACAAGCGCGTAGACAAATTGTTTATTACTTGTGGCCTGCAGAGAACACTGCAGTGGGTTTTCACTGAATAATCTCAGTCTTATAGAAAAAAAAAAAAAATGTGCTGTTACCTGGAATGAGGATGGAAAGGAGAAAATAACAACTATAAAGTCCTCTAGGAGGTAGTGACCACTTTACCTGTTTTTTCCAAGTTTTAACACCTAAATTGTCCTCTGTACATGGATTTGACTGGAATTAGATTTGAGAGACAAGAAAGCCCAGGGCAAAACTGGAGCACAGCTGTAAACAGATTCTCAAGGGAAATGAGGGGGTATGAAAATTCTCTGTGCTGAGGATTTCTAGTGAAGAGATGCACTCCTTGACTGTGAGTTATAGTTGTATTAAGGCAAAGAGAAAGGAAATTTTAGAGCTGTGGTCATAGGGGTCTGGGAAACATGACCAGGACAGATATTTAGGTAATCTTCTGAGGAATAATTTATCTCTGGAGAAAGTGAGCACCCTGGACTGTTGGTCAGCCAAGCTTTATGGCCAGGCCTGAGCTGGACAGTCTGGAGTTTTGGTGGGAAAAGGCTAGGAGAAGTCTTCCAAAGCAATCTAAGGCTTGATACTTGTGTCTGGGCTGAAGGATGTCTTTTCCAGGTTTGGCTTTTGCCTTAGGGATCAAGGGATCAATCTCCACCAGAAATTTTGTCACTTCATCTCTGTCTTCCCTTGTGACTCTCTCCTAAAGGTGACACACAGCAGCTGCACAACCAAATGGCAGTAACTCTTATAGTGAGGTGCAGGCTACAGCTTGGTGCACCGTGTACAACTTTCCACTTACCTATTTTTCACTCACATTTAAAGGCATAGCAGACATCTCATCCATTCATGGACCTGTTTGGCAGCTCTCAACCCAGATTTTTCTTGAAGTGTTCAGGTTCTCAGATTAGTCATGTTCCAGCTTGGGCTGACCCTGAAAAGGAACAAGAAGGTAACAGTGATAAATCCCTCTAAAAGGTAGTGTCCTTTTTTTCCCATTTTTCTAGTATACAGTGACTAGGCAAATTAATTTTGTGGGCATTATCCTGATAATAACTTACATTCTTCTTTTATGTTGCTTCTTTTAATTTTTTTATATTTTCTTTATATTATAAGAGCAAATATACACATGAATCCACAAACATCTACTGCCAAAATAAGTACAACCTAAGATGCATTAAAAGTACAACTGTCAATAGGTGTTTAAATTCTCCCATGCTTAAAGTTCAGATTTTTTCACTGAGCTGAAACTAGGAAGAACATTTTTCTTTTGATGGTGTTAAATATAACAGAAATTTAAAGATAATTAAGTGATGCTCTGTAGCACTTCGTAGCAGAATGTGGTGAAATATTTTTTATCTCTTTCTGAAGCGTCTGAAATAACACTCATGAGAGCTATAAGAAGAGTTCAGTAAATTAATTGTTTGTGTAGGATAACAGGAGTCTCAAGAGGGCAAAAATATTTAGCCTTAGCTTTGACTGGAAGAGTGTTATTTTATATTGCTTTTCTGTTGTTGTTTGTGGTTTTTGTTTTTTGTTTTAACACATTTAGATAACCTGGACTAATATTCTCAAAATGAAAAATTTGTTTCTAAAGCAACCAGAACTTATTCACTCTTTGCTCCTAATCAATGCTCAAAGGTTAAAGGACTTTCTAACACAATGGAAGAAAATTAAAAGCAAGAACAAATCTATCAGTCCTGCTAAACATTGCATTTATAGGTGCTAATGAATTTATTATTTTTTTCCCTACATAAAATGCATCTTTTCAGAGCTTGGTTATAACTTCCTAATTAAGGATTCACAAATGTGCCATGTAAATGTACATAATTTATTCCCATCATATTGAAGGTCTGGGAATTTTGCCAGTGAATGAAACATTGTATTCCATAGGAACAACGAAATGAATACTTCTGTGTCTGATGTGAGAGATTCATTCCTTAAACTGACATAGTCATAAATCTAAATTAGAGCAAACTATGCAGTCAGGTTAATATCTAATCAGTCTTTCATTTTGGGACTTCAGAGGCTTGAAATGCTGATTACTTAATAAGGCAAAGAATAGCCAAACCTTTAAATGCAGATATGAATGAGCTTTGCTGTCAACCTACTTTCCTCTTTGGAAAACAGAAGCTGGTGTTGCCACTAATCTCTGCTTTTTTATGTGTTCCAGAAGGCAAGTTTGGGACTTTGATGACTTAAGGGGGTTTTTGCTGTGTTAGAGTTGCCAACAGCTGCTTTAGTGCAGAGCCAGGGAATGAGGCAGACGTAGGACCAGATGGAAGAGTAATCTCAAGGGGATTGACTTTACAAGAAAAATTAAAAAAAAAAAAAAAATAAAAGAAAAGTGTCTCAATATTTCTGGCTTCTGGCAGTATGACCAGAGCATCATGAGCCTGTGTCCTTCCAAAAAATCCCATCAAGGTTCTACATACACTTCAATAGCGATAAACCCATGTCACAGGCTGTATTCATTTCTACCTGAAGAATGGCAGTATATCACTCTTCTTTATTTAATGGAAACAGAAAAAAAAGTCAGAGTATAATCTGGAGTTCTGGCTTCTCACACTTCTCCCTTCTTTTGTTCACATATGCTGTAACAAATTGTCTTTCTGTGCTGTGTCCCAGATGCCGAATGTAAAACAGAATCAAACTGGTGAAACTGAATAGGAGACACTGATGTCATACTCAGGGGCTCATTATTTACAATTATCTTAGTATTTGTGACCTCCTTGAAACTGAAGAGGTTCTTGTATGAACTCTAGAAGCCAAGTAGGTAGCAGTATGGAAATCTGGCTTTAATCTGACATGGAATGCAAACATATCAGAGATACATTAAAATTTGTCTTGCCCACTGTAATTTTAAACAAACACTTACTTCCACTGCTGATCTTCCCACTATGTAATAATTTGACTTTAAAGCTATAACTATCATCCCTCTCCAATTTGTCCATGGATATAAAACTAACAGTATGGTTTTGTTGGATAAATTAGCGCATATATCATGACATTGAAACATGCAATGAAATTCACAGGAAAAGATGCACCTGATTTAGGTCTCTGAGGTTAACAACATTCTTTTCTTTTTCTTCCTTTTTTTTTTTTTTCTGAGAGAGAATATAATTGAGATATTTAAAAAACATTTTAAATAAAAAACATTACAAATGTGGAGAAGGAAAGGCCTTTTCCACCCTCAGAATCTGAAAGTTCAAGTTAGACTTTTCAACCACTTCATTCTGATTAACATAATCTAACTTTGAATTAATTCTAAAAAATACTCTCTCTTGCAAATATTATTTAGGAGTTTTGAAATTCATAGCAAATATATTAATATCCTTGTAAGTGCTTAAGAAAGAACTGGACATGGCACTAAGTGCTGTGGTTTAGTTGGCATGATGATATTTGGTTAAAGGTTGGACTCAATGATCTTGGAGATCTTGTGCAATCTTAATGATTCTCTGATTCTATATGCAAATCCTTGGGCTAAGAGTTAGACAAAGCAAATGATCTATCTCTGCTCTGAAAATTCAATGTGTATGTTAAAGCACCCATGATTTGCCTGTTCTGAAATGAATTCTATTTTTAGGAGAGAATCTGAGCAAAACAATGCAGCAACACCTCAGTTATGAACACTCAGTGAGACCCTGTCATGAAATAAAGTATAGCTTTTCCAAGAAGCTAAGGTTCTCGGTGATAACTCAGCAGAACACATCTGAAACCAGTTGGGACTACACAAGGAAGTTAATCACTTTGAAACTTTTCTAGCTCTACAACAGAGTCTTTGCTGTTCTTTAAAATATATTCCTCTTAAAGTGAATGGAGAGTTTGCTCATATTCATCAACAAAATGGTAATTGCAGCAAAAGCTGCATAGAGAGTGCTTTCAATGAGTGAAAATGTGCAGAATTTGTACATTGCTAGAAATGTACAGCTCTCTTGTTGTAGAGCTGTTTGACAACACTGCTAGCATGGGTCAAGAAAGATGAAGAAATTGTCTCATTTTAGATTTCAATTCTGTGTTTCTGAACTCTGGTGTAGATCACTAGTCTATTGAGAAGGGTCAGTGAAATGGGAATAACCCTCTTTTCTGTAACTGGGAGAGAGGGGGAAAAGCCCTCCCAGCAACTCTGCTGTGTGATTTTAGAAGGAGAGAGAAAGATGAGGTTTCTCAACCATGGGAAGGATAAATTTGAATATTTAGGTCTTCTAACTGAAAATAAGGAATTAAGTGTAATGATATCTTGGCACATAGTACAGCCATTCATATTTTCTAAGACAAAATAAAATTTATCATACCCTACATTTTATTAGAATATCTGAACTTTTTTTGCACATCATAGAGATACCTTTTACATACCTGATGCCTTTTACTTCAACTTGTTCTTTTTGGTTCTCGTGTTGATTAAACTCTACATATTTTTCATCTTAAAAAATTATAATGCTACATTTGATCACCATTTTAAAATTTAAGTTCAAAGCCCAGGACCTCTTCCACCTAGCCTGACATTTAAAATTTATTTTGACATTTCTAAAATATTCCAGCTGATTGAAATGTCACCCTTTGCTAGATGGTGCACAGTATTTAACAGCAGTTATTTTCCAGTGAACTTACATCTAAAGAGAATTATAGAAGTAAATGAAATAAAAATAAAATATAAAAGAATGGAAAACTTAATAATAGTAAGAGAGAAAGAGAAAGAGTGAAAAAAATTAAACCATACAATGCTATTTGGTCTTTTTTATGTTTCTTTTCCCTCTCTGTTTCAAATCACTTATCAAAATCACTTCCCTACTAGTAGACCAGAAGAGGAATTTAGTTCTTAGATTATATCTTGAACATCTTGAGATAGATGGTGGAGGAGAACTCAAAATGAACAATAATTGGGCACCACCTGTCTCCCACAATGCAATGGAGACACCAACAGCTCCAAGGTGCCCAAGGACTGAGATTGCTGCTGAAAGAGTCAAGATCCTGCATGAGTTCAGCATTGCAATCTGGGACAGAACCAGTGCAGATCCAACATGGAACACTCACGCTAGAAGGAACTGTGTCATTTCCAAGACACTAGATAGAGGTTGCTGGTGTTTAAAAACCCAGTTCAACATAGTGCAACATTACAACTGTGATTGAACAAAGTCAGGGATGTAGGAAACTACCAGAACTGTAATAAATGTCCTGAAAGGTAAAAATTCAAAATCCCAAAACATTGGCAATGACTGTCATCAAAACAACATCAGCTTGATAAGGACCCTGTAAACCTAATGTTTTAACAGTTCAAAAGAATGATTTTATACTCTGTATTCACAGCACATGATACAAACTACCTTCTCTCAAAGAGAACAGACAAAGCTGTAAGAGAATTCAAATAGCTCTCCTTGCCTGACCACAAATGATTTTTGATATCTAGGTTTTCCTCAGTTGCTGGTAATTTTGGTACTAATTGGACATGTTTTTAAATCACTTGATTTGTTTGAATAACCCAAACTTCTGCCATTTAAAAATACATTATGAAAAGGAAAGCTTAATTATCTAACCAAGTATTAACACTGGTTTCAAAAAATTTACAATTAAAAATGTTACAAATAAAAAAATAATAAATTTAAAAATAAAAATTACATTGCATCTCATCACTTGATATATAAAAAAGTATTATGAAATAAAAATTTAAGGAATGCCTAGATTGTTTTCCATATGAATGAACCATATATTTAAGTCCCTTTTTTCTCTAGTTTAGATTTCCAGTCTAATGAACAAATAAAACATTAAAAAAAATTAAAATAGAAATGGTACTCATTATCAAGCAGACATAACTATTTATATAACCTGTTCTGACTCCAGTAGAATAACTGATGTCGCTGCAGTAGAATAAATATAAGTTATTGTAATCTGAAAAGATTTATAAATTAAAAATCTCAGAGTTGTAAAAATGCCAGGGTATCTTCATGATCTGTTTGTGCACAAATATTTTGGATGCTGCAATATTAATATTGAAAATATTAATATTAAGAGGGGTCTTAGAGACCCCTCTTGTCAAAAAAAAAGCCAGATATGTGGTACTGTCTGGTGAAAAGCCAGCAAAAAATTGTTTATGTTTTCCAATTTAATTGCTTGTAATGCTGAATCAATATTAATCATACTAGCTGGCAAAAAGGTAAGTGAAATCAAGAAAGTCTTCAGTAGAAACAGCAATATAGTATAAAATTCATACAGCTGCAAGCTTGACAGCAGTGACTGCATATTTGAAAATCCATTTTGCTTCCTCACATATGCATATGGTTACAGCTTGCTTTTCAAATAAATCTGATCAACATTTTGTGGTATTTGAACATTTTCCCATCTGGTGGATTGTTCATAAAACTCATTTTCCCTGATTTAGTGAGGCAAGGAACACACCAGACTGAATGGTTTTAGATTTGTATTTGGAACTTCTGGGTTTTTGCAATCCCTCATATGTCCCATAATACATTCCTAATTTTCCAACAGATTAATTTATGTTTTAAAGCTAATAAGCCAGGTGTCATGGTATTTGACTATTCTTTGCTGTATTATGATATTTTATTGTGAAGGGTTATGCTCACTGGGTCTCTGTGTATTTTATTCCAAAAGAATAAATTAATTTAATTTTTAGAGGCATTTTACTTCTTTACCATAATGCTCAATCTTCTAAAATGAGTCTCACTATCCCCAGAAGTATTAATTAGTCCACATGTAGCTCTTGCTTTCATGGCACAAAATACTGCTTGTGACTCTAATGATCCAAATTAAGTAATATTTTTTTTTTTAATTAAATTAAAGCATTAGTATTTCCTGTACTGATTTTTACTTCAGGAGTCTTATGGTTCAATGACACCCAAAAGCTTGCACAGTGCAGCAATTAAGGCAACAGGGAATATCTTAGTAAATATCTAAACAACACACCTGTGATCAGTTGCAAACACTCCTCTTTCTCATCACTAGAAGGTATGCTGACACTGTGTAGAAACCAGATATTTAGTGTTCAGTTCAAACCCTAAATCTGTCCACTGGTTTATAGAAAACAGCAAAAAAGATGGAACTTATAATCTTGAAATATACCTATTCACATGATACATGTTTTTTCTTCTGATCCAAAACATTTTCTTTAGTCTGTGACTGGTCAGCCTGAGCTGACAAATATTTTTCTGTCATTGTTTTTGTCCTCAGTAATATTCTTTCCATGAATGTGGTATATTTCTGAATTTCTTCTTGGCTTGACACTACACAAGACTGACAGTGGTGTCCATGCTGCCAACCACGCACATGGCACTCAGTGATTAGAGCAGATACACACAGATATAGTGTCCCTCATTGGATGGCCTACACTAGGTGCCACCTTTTGCATTATTAAAACATCAACATGGTGGAATGCTTGTGGTGCGCATGATTCTGCTGAAGAAAATGAAGTAAAATTAAATTCTCTGCTAAACAAATAGAAAACATGCTAAGTTTCAGTATTCTCCTTTTGCTTCTCAGCTATTACTCACTTCTTGGAAAGAATTTAAAGTGCTTTTCTTATTATGTTATGCAGTATTTAAAACTTTCCTCCAATAATGCTGGCAATATTTTCTTTAAAGAACCGTCACTGTCAGACATTTTCAGCTGCTCTACATCAGTCCTGTGTAAAAGACTTTAACATTTTAACAGGAAAAATCTCCCTTGTATTTTTGGGAAGTGTTCTCTAACTTACTTATTTCTCTCCAGATCAATTAATATTGCTACTTTTCCGAATTTTCACTGAGTTTACCTTTGAATTAATTCATGCAGCAGGCCCCAGCAGATTGGATGTAAGGCACAGAAGCCTCATAAAATGATAAATGCTTTTGGATGAAAATTTCTTGCTCGGTTGAAAGCAAAAAGTTGGATATATTTAGTTAGTTTTGATAAAAAGTATGATTTATATCACCCCATGTTTTTAAATGAAAGTGATAATGGCAACTATGTCCTCTGTTAATCTGGTTGTTGATGGGTTGTACAAAATGTGGTGTGAACACAAAACAGATTGAGCTTCACAGATACTGCAGCTGGGAGAGAGACATAACAAGTATATTACTTACAAGCTGCTGTGTCAGACATTCTGTTTCTCAGATCAAGCAACCTGGACATGCACTCCACAAGAATTATAAATACCTAAGGAATTTAAAGGATTAAAGTATTGATGTGTATGGATGCCCTGAAGACTAAGCTGTGAGGCAGGTTTTGAACTAGTCTATTGTGTCACTTGGGCATATGCATGTAAGTAATACTTAAGATATCAAGAGCCTGTATCTGTCCAAAATCTGAGTTTTGAGGAGATTTAAGCTTCTAGAAACTGTTAATTTGAAAATTCCAATCTATTGTGTCATTCATTTTATTTCATGGCAGCTCTGTGTTCTATTTAAGCACCATTTTATTTTTCCAAACTTTAATAGGCTGGTGATTGTAGGAAATGTTTAGCTGGAGAACAGTTGAAGGACAGCTACCCTTACATCTTAAATCTTGCTTATGAGGCAAGAAAAAGCTTTAAAGAAGAGAAATAAATCCAAAAAAAGGTAATAAAATGTAATTTAATTAGAGACCTGGCAATGAAAGTATGGTTTTTATAGCATCAGCTACTGATAAGTACACTTTCACCTTCCTCTGCATCAGACCTTGCCTGTTTTACATCCAAGAATCTTTTGGCATCACTGAGCAAAAACCTCACACATTTAATACAGACCAAGGATGAAGGTAGCTGGCAGGATTAAGTTTTGGCACATCAAAACTACTTGGAGTATATTTCTTCCATTCATGAAGCAAATTAATGCAGGTAGTCATTATAGAAACAGGTATATTAAAACAGAATCAAGGCCATACATCTAAATTCATTGCAAATCTCAAGGAACCTGCCTTTACAATACTATATTACTTGACCTTCAGCTCCAAATATCCATTAGACATTTCTAGCTGTCATTCATTCTAAATTAGTGAAGTATACAAAGTGATTTTCTCTTGTGAATTGACACGGTCTGGATCATCACCAAAACCCTATAACTACCTCACTGAGCATCTAATCCACTTTTCCTTGATGATGATTCTTTGCGCTTATATTTCACTTTATCTTTTCAAAGACTTCCACAAAGTACTTTGCAGTTCTTCCTCTCTACATAAAGGGATCTTCCTCTCAACATAAAGGGAAAGGTTAGTTTACACTCAAGAGATACTGTACATACAAACTGGACAGGCAGTTAGGTTCCACTAGTGAAAGCTATTTTTTTTTTCTTAAGGTATTTTTAGAAGTTCTTATAGCATATGACCAAGGGAGTTTGTGCAAGTATTATAAGCTATGAAATTCTTTCAAAGCTGAAACAGATAGCTGGTGATAGGTAGATGTCTAGTGAGAAACAATTGCACCCTGTTCATTTCACCACCATTTGCCTCACCAAGTAATTCATTCAGAAGAAACCAGGTGCTGACGTCTCACCTTATTTTAGGAAGCCACAGCTTCAATTACCCAATTAAATGGATGTGTTTGGCACACAGGGTTTTTTTTGGCTAAAAACTCAATATCCAATTCTTCCAAAGGAATGTTATTTTCATACACTTAGAGATGAAGCGCAGGTTTGGTTTACTAGTTCTGCAGGATAAAACCAAATATTTAGAGTAGACAGCCATGTCTGTTCTTTCCTCCATGATCCAGAAACCCTTTTGTTTTAATCAGAGCTCATAGTGATCCTAGTCTCTCCCCCTTCCCAGCCCTCCTTATGGCCACACATCCTAACACCCCTATTATAGCCTTTTGTTTCACATTTTTCTACTTTCAATTCACCCCTAAAACTGTTATTATCAAATTAATGCTGTCTAATGTGGCCACACACACTTTGGAGTTGGCCAGTAGCTGAGCAGGCTGATTGCCTCATTCATTGTCAACATTCAGTATCTGGAAGAACTTCTCCACAAACACTTTGAAAAGAAATCATACAATTTTTATCAAATCCATATTACATATGACTCTTATTCTTCAATTTAATGACATTTTAAAGCTTCTAGTTTATTAAAAAGTTAGTTATATAACCACTATCTTAATGCAACATAATAGATTCCTTTCTTTCTAGTTTAGGACTGAACCCATGGGAATACAAATCTCAATCATGATAACAAAACAACCATAAAATGTTCAGTACTGTACTGTGTTAAGAAGAAGGCCCAAACTCACATTCTTCTTGTCCTTCTGGAGGATTATCTCTCTAGAACAAGTACTCCATGTCTCCACAGGATGAGAGCAAAAATATTTATCTGTGGACATGTAGGGTGAGCATAGAGACATTATCATTAATTACTTCTGAACAGCAGTGAAAGTGCTTCAAGGTTGTTTGCTGCCGGCAGACTTCTTATTTTCTCCATGCAATGTATCACAAGGGAGAGATTTTTTAAGAAATACCAGCATTCAAAATAAAAAAACATCAGTATGATATATGACTCTAATGTTTTCTTTGCAGATGCTAATGCTTCTGCTTTTGACAGTAGAAGAGAAAAAACAGAAAGGATAGATAAAGAAAGCAAATCTGGTCAGTTCATAGTGTAAAAGTAATAATATTTGTGTTAAAGAAAAAGTATTACATAATTTGAGCAGATGGAGTGCTTTCCACAGCCCACCCCACCTCCATCCCCCAAAACAGATATTGCAAATCTGAAAATTTTCACATTAAGTCAAACCTTTTTTAGGCTTCTGCACATAGTCCAAAATTGTGTCATATGTGATACTTTCAAAATGCTAAATACAATAAAGGTGCCTTCCATAAAATGCTAGATGCAATGCTACTCTCTGAGGATAGAATCTCAGTTTATGCCCACCAGAAGCAAGCGTGCTCTAATAATGTAAGGATTTTGAAATCTGATTAAAAACAAAAAAAAATACATTAAGAATTATGGAAATAATTTGGGTATGTGTTCATTTTACTTTTGAATAAAAATATTTAGCCCTTTTGTTTTGTTCACTGTTTTAAGCAAATCACGAACATGTGCATGTGCCAACATGGATAGGTGTTGAATTGAAGAGAGACCATTCACATTTTTCAAAATATTACAAAATAGCAGGGCAAAGTTTGGTCCCTTGTCTTTAATTGTGTCAAAATCTCCACTGTGGAAAAGGAAATAAATTACAAAGGATATAATAAATATATTAAAAATGACAAATCACTATAGTACCTATTTACTTAAAATGGAAAATGACAGACTATTAATGTTTTCTGAAGGAAAAGGTTAAAGGGGAGACACAACACATGCTTTGAGTAAGTAGGCAGAATGATGTAAAATCTCTGTCCCTTTGTTAAATTAATATACAATTAAAAGTGTGTGGAGTAAGAAAAAACAAAACATTTCTGTCTTCATACACTAGAAGAGACCTTTTCATGTTTTCTTTCTCTTCATTTGTTGTTTTCTTTTTCCCAGTCACAGTTTTTATAGAGTCTGAATAATATTTGTAGGTATATCAAATGTAGGTACTTGTCTGACTTATTTTTCATGTTGAATGAATCTTCACTGTGAGAAAATTTTTTCACCTACTCAACCTCAAGTTAAAAGTGTTTCATCATGTAGACTAACATTCACTGGACACTCAAATCCCCAGCTGTGTAAAATACAAGAAACTGAGTTAGATTTCATTGCTTTGTACATTTTAGAAATATAATACACACCTTAGACATCTCTCTTAGCATCATTCCAGAGGTGATTTACAAATCAAATTGCTGCGAAAAATGGGGTTGAAAGATAAAACTGTAAATTAATGCTTGTAAAAATTTGTCTTTGATAATTTCCTACTGATAAGGAATCTGTGCTGAGCAGTTGATATTTCAAATTATATATCATATAATTATATTTAGCTTTTCTATCAAATTGCACTATACCATCCTTTCAAATATGGGACCACTTTCCACCTATGTGACAGACATGTAAGGCATTCTCTGTCTTATTGCATGCTTACTAGAGTTTTTTTTAATTTTTTTTAACCTTGAAAAGGTATACAGACCTTGGTAATATGAAATGGACCCCTTTAAGTCACCAGAACATGATTAATCATTACAAAGGATTTAGCATAGCTCTTCTTTCCTACTAACTCCTCATCTTTGCCTAGTTGATCTTCTTTATTTCTGCTTTTAACCATATCAAACACAGGGAAAATAGAATTTTGACAGATTGAGTAACATTGTAAGAAGCCAGGGTGTTACTGTTAAAGCTTAAATAGGGTGGAAAGGGAATAAGGGTAAAGGCAGCTACAAAGGATTTACACATTAAATAAACCTTGCTCCAGCAGCTTGTACTTCCCACACAGCACAGTGCCAAAAGCCCACATGTGCATGCTGTAGGTACAGGTAAAGCCAGACAAAGCTTCAAAAGCATGAGGGTATTGTTATATTGAAATATGTTACCCTGCAACATATTTCAGCATTTTCATGTACCTTCCTACTCCTCTTCAGGAGTTGCGAACAGTTTGCACATGGAATCAATTTCCAGAAAACAGAAAAATGTTGTGACATAAGAGCCTGCATTCCAGTTGAGCTACAAACATCCTGAGAGCTTGTACAGCAGCGAAGGTCCATGCTCAACCCCACTTAATTTCGGGTTGCTGACTGCAGGGTTCTGTAAGGCTGAGTGCTGCTGTTATTGTCAGCAAAAGAAAACAGGAGCTCCAAGCTCACTGCTTAAACCACCAGCTAAAGACAGAGATTACAGCTGCTGTGCTCTGTCGTGGTTTAACCCCAGCCAGCAGCCAAACCCCACACAGCTCCTTACTCACTCCCACACCAGCAGGATCAGGGAAAGAATCAGAAAGACAAATAACAGAAAACTTGTGGGTTGAGATAAAAGCAGTTTAATAGGGAAAGCAAAAGCCACACACACAAGTAAAACAAAGAATCATTTCACTCCTTCCCATGGACAGGCAGCTGTTCAGCCATCTCCAGGAGAGCAGGGCCCCATCACATGGTTAATTCTACCTCAGAGAAAACCAGCACAACTTTTAATGGTGAAGCTGTATCTATGCCTTAAAACTCAATCACCTTACTGATAAGTTTTTGGACCACATCGAGCTCCAGAGATTTCAGTGGAAGGCAGAGGTTCTGTCAGAGAGTCACAAAAAATTAGTGGCTTCAGAGTGGGGGTGCACAACATCTCAAATGTTAGAAAAAGAAGGTGAATAAAGCAGGAGACGGGAAACACCTTACACAGGGATGTGACCTGAAAGAAATTAATCCTATTCCTTCCTTATCTCAAGTAATTTACCAGGGCTGCAGAGGAGTGCCTCCTACTTGTACTGTAAATATTTTGCATCCTCCCATAAAATAAAACTAGGTTTTATTGCTGAAAGACCCTTTTTCAATTTCAAAACATAACTAAAACAAAATAAAGTATGATATAATACTCCAATATGGAGACCTAGAAGTCATATTTTCCATTTCCTTGAATGAGGATTTTAATCTCAGTCTCTGTCCTTTCAAGAAAGTTACTAAATCAAGTGTAATCTCTGCTGCTTGGAAAAAATGTCACACAAAGTAATTTAACTTTTGCTACTGAAGCTGATCCACATACTCTGGATTATTTACACATTTGGGGGGAAAGAGTGACAAAGCTAGAACAAGAAAAAATGTGAGTCTTTAGCCTGATGGACATACATCTCTCTTGAGACACTAGAACTGCAGATTATGGTCCCTGCTCTTACATAATGAGTTATTGGAGCATGTCACATTTCAGCCAGCAAAATCACAAGGACAGCAGGACATTTTATTAGGAAGGAGAAAAAAAAGTTTAATCTCTCAAAGTGCAACATCTGGTGACTATTGCTTATATTTTCTGATGTTGGATTAATAACATCACACATTCAATGTGGGTGCATTTGAACTGTAATCTAATTAGATATTGAAAGTATTCCAGTGCCACTTAGCCAAAATACCAAAATATTGGTTTTGTTTGCAGTCATAAGCTCCTGCATTAACTGACACTCCGTTGTACCAATCTTTCCTTCAGCAAGGTCCCATCATTCTGCAGTAAGCAGCAGGAGGGTACTAATCTTCTGCAATAGCACTTCAATTTTCTCATTACAAAAATTGGCTCCATTTTCCTGGCTTAGGCAAACCCAGTGTCGCTCAGACCTTGGGGGCCGCAGATTGGGAGCAGCGAGAACAGAAGAAGCGCCAACTGCAACAGCAGATAGATATTTTAGCAACAGCTGTCTGGTTGTGTGTGCTCCTCCTGGATATCAGTTTAAATGCTCCAGCTCAGCCAGCATGAGGTGTTTGCCTCTCGACACATTACAGAGCCAAGTAGGAGTAGGATGGTCTTTAGAATGAAGCAAAAAGCAATGTCAGAACAGCTCAGCAGATAGTTAGTATCTTCATATATTCTCAAATGCACTGAAAGAGTAATCAGAGTAATGATAAAACAGTAGCAATATAGGTACAAAATTATAAACCAAAATCATCTTAAAATCACACCTTGTAGTTGTACCAAGGCTTTTTTACTGTGCATGTCACTGTTTTTAAGTTTCATAGCATATCTGAGAGAAAAGTGAATTTCACTAGGCTGACTGTGAAAGTGAGGAAACTGAAACAGAGAAGTCCATCTTTCATGAGTAATTAAATGGCACAAAGGGCAAGAGCAGAAAAGTCTCTTAACTTCTTTGTGCTATTCTATTAGTTAGTTAGTTCCATTCAAGGAACTGAATGGGTCATTTATTCCTTATTTTATTCAATTTCATTCATTCCACTTCAGTATTCACATGCAGCTTTGTGTATAGAAAGAAATTAAAACCACAAGTTCCTATTAAATTGCTCATTAAATTTGTGTAAGTCTAGGAAGGTACAGGGCTCCCTCCACCTTGAAGCCTAAGCCCTCAATGCATTGAATCTCACAATCATAGAATGAGTTGGGTTGGAAGAGACCTTTAAAAGTCATCCAGCCCAACTCCCCTGCAATGACCAGGGACATCTTCAACAAGACCAGGCTGCCCACAGTCCCATCCAACATGACCTTGAATATTTCCAGGGATGGGACATCCATTACATCTCTGTGAACCTGTCATAGCATTTCATCACCACCCTCATTGTAAAAAAAAAAAAAAAATCCTTCAAATTTCCTTATATTGACTTTAAATGGAGTCCTCTTTAAGTTTAAAACCATTACCCCTCATCCTGTTGCAACACATCCGGATAAAAAGTTTGTCTTCATCCTTCCTCAAGTCCCCCTTTGAGTACTGAAGGGCTGCAATAACATCTCAGAGACTCCAACAGACTGAACAACCCCAATTCTCTCAGTCTTTCCTCACAGAAGTGCTCCATCACTCTGGCCAACTTTGTGGCCCTCCTCTGAACCCACCTCAACAGGACCAAGTATTTTTTTAAAATTAATAATGCATAATTGCACTATATAATTGCACATAATTGTACTATGCAGTGACACTACAGGTAATCACCCATTTTTATTTTTCTCCTGGCACCTCCTAGACCTGGAAAATAGGATTTCAATTAGTAAGAATAATTAATATTTCTGTTTTTGTATAAAAAATGAAGATACATGAAAATAATATCTATGTCCCTTGTTAATAAATAAAAACAATCACAATACTGCTATTTGTTGTCTTGTAATGGCTGTTAGTTTTACTAATGGTTAGTTGCTACTTTGTGGTCTAAAGACTAAGTCTCTGGACTAGAAGTGGAAATTCTTAAAGGTTTCACATGGAGCCAATCCCAAATTTAATAACTTTTGCAATTCTTAATGTATCAGCTTTTTCCACTAATTTATAACTTGAACATAAGTACTCATAATAATCAATTTCACCTCTTCAGAAAAATGTTGCTTCTTAATCCTCTGTTTTCCAAAACTCTACTGTGTTTAAGTTCTACAGGAGCAGCATAACAGTTGAACTCTAACAATGGTATATCTAATAAAATTTCCCACAACTTCTGGATAGGTAAAAAGTAATCAAATGCCTTGGAATTTGTCCAAGGTCTAACATTAATACTCTCCTTTCATAAGGGCACCAAGAGTAGTGTTTTTGAATTTC
The DNA here is from genome assembly GCF_048771995.1 of Taeniopygia guttata. NCBI lineage: Eukaryota > Metazoa > Chordata > Aves > Passeriformes > Estrildidae > Taeniopygia > Taeniopygia guttata. Next base: position 58,482,465 of record NC_133026.1, on the reverse strand, counting down.
AGTTTTATGTCCCCTTTCAAGCATAAGATCCCAATAAATTATAATAATGAACTTATCACAGAGTCTTGAAGCTGGTCCACGCAACAGAGATTCTCTGGCACTAATTTCTTCATGAACTTAGCAGTGTTCTTGCCAGAGTTCTTGGCTGGAATTGTTCCTGGAATTTAAATAAAACCCCCATAATTAAAAGTGAAAAAGCTGATCCTACAAGAATCTATGGGAAAAAATTGTCTAGCAATATCATTGATGTAAAACAGGAAACTGAGGTACCTATACAGTCTCTCAGGCAAATTAAGTTTCGTGCGACTGTCATGCCATGCTGAAAGACAAGTTGAGTTTTTTTTTAATTTTACAAGTTTTATTTCCCACAACCACTAATTCACACAAAGATTAAGAATGCTTAAATGACATCGACCAATTTCCCCTTTTTTCATGTTATCTACAGTATATATTCAACTGTGAAAAAAAGGAAAAGAAACAGTAAAGCTGAATAAAATTTTGTTCTCTAAAAGAGTATCTACTGACTCTCCCCTGATCAGAATGGACTTAATAAATATTGTCTCTTTAAAGAAGAAAACAGAAGGGAGAAGTATATTTATTACTTTTGGGTTAACATTAATTATAATTTTTCCAGAATGTTGTGGATTTAGGGGTGTCTAAAGAATTCCATGAGAAGCATGAACAGTGTATTTAACCACTTTTCCAAATCAAATTAAAAAAAAAAACAAAACAAACTTTTATTTTCAAAAGTATATTTCAAGGCTCTTTCTATTAACATAAACTTATCTACAGGAATGTTGCTTTCCTGAAAATATTTTCAGGACAGAACACTTTGGGGTAAGAACAATAGATCTCACGAAGACACACAGCTTTCTGATTGAATATCTTGAATCTTAGTTTTACCCTTTCCTGTTTAATGGAAGAAAAGACAGCACTATGTTGTCTTGGTAGCCAGTCTCAAGTGTTTAACTAAAACTTTAAAATCATTCTGAAATCACAATATCATCATGGAACAGCTCACAAATAACACTTTTTCTGAAACATAGTCATATTAAAACTTCTTAAGGTACACTGAGAAGCAATAATGGCTTATTAAAAAGTTTGATAAAAATTCCTTAGCTAAAAATATGGCCCAGAGCTGCTTTTGGTTAATTATAGGATTTCTTCAAAAACCAAAAGCTAGCATATAACTCTCTGGATTCACTCAGAAATATTGATACCAAATTATTTTTTCTTCTGTATCACTAATGGGATTTTCTTATGCTGCCTTGGGTTCATATGAATGGCTCTTCAAATTCCAAGCCAGTCCCATGTCATTAACATGAGTGAAGTCATACCACTACAGAGGTGCAGAAACAGAAAATCTTTCTGCATTAAACTTTTATAGATCTGATATCTCTCTTCTGCCTATCCACCATGGAGGAGTTCTTCAGGTTATGGTCATAACATGTCTCAGGTAAGGTATTGTCCTTTTCAGATTTGACAAATAAAATTAGCCTTGTGCATATGTAGCCAAGGCCATAAATGTGTGTGTGAAAATATATCATCTCCCATTGAGTATCCAAGCTACTGCTTTTAACTGGCCACATCATAAGCAGATGCTTTCCAAACCCATCAGTGTTTTCCTAATGCTGCCCCAGAAAGCAATTCTTGTATGTGCCGGCAAACCCACATTTGCTGTTTGCACATTAAAAAAAAAAAAGTAAAAAAAAAAAAGAAAAATGTTTATTAGAATACAGAATTGCTGACATGGAGGAAAAATTTCCCTCACCTATCCTATTATTCAGCGTGTTTTTTACCTGAATTGATAAGTATTTGAGGTAATAAGCCAGAAGGAGGACAAAAAGAAGATAATCATATATGCAAATAGCATATGAGATGGCACTGACCCTGTACAATCATGAGTTGGAGATGCTATTCTAACACAGCTAATTATTAACAGTGCCTGAGACATCCTTACTCTTCCCAGTGTGTTTTCAGCCACAAGCCTCTTATCCTCACTCTGTCAACACAGTGATCTTACATCTCCTTCCTGAAATGACAGTATTAATGGCACAATTACACAACGTTCATTGGCTAACTTTGTGGAATTAGGAAACTTGCTCTCATGTGTGTCAGGATGTTTTACAGAGTGATTTCTGTCTTCCCTCCCTGTCCGAGGGGGTGATGCTTCTCTACGATGGCTCTCGCTGCGTAGCTCACCACCAGGATCAGTGAGCTAGAGACATGCAGGTTCCTCCGTGCATCTCACACGTCATGGAAAATGCACCATGCAGGCAACCTAAAAGAGCAACACAGAGCTGTCTGGCAAAGGAACATTGCTCAGGAAAGGAAAAGTGTTTGAAAATACCAGTACCTGTGGCAGATAGTTAGGCAGGACATTCCTTATTGATCCACAAAAGCACGTCCATCAATTTAACATGTACGTACTTAAAGGCAAGCAAAATTTAAACTGATTAGAACCAAAGTCAGAGAGTTGGTTAGATTTAGATTGTTGGCTGTTAGTAGGGACTGACATGTTTTGCACCTCTGGCCAAATGATAACAATGTGTTTCAGAAATTAATAATATCTGAGAATTTCTCATGCCAACTGAGTTAATTTCTGTAAGTCAACTGAGCCTAGCAATGGGAGCAGGCAGGGAAATAAAATTTTACTGGAAAAATTTCTTATTATTCTTTAGTTCAAATAATGAGGAACCATTTGACTATTTTGGCTTCTGTGCAATTATGTTTATTTAAAGAAACAGAACACTACTTAATTATATATGTGAATACTTGGCACATATAATTACTACCCAACAGGCAAATTCTGTTTGGGTTGTTGGAATGCCAATGGGCTTTTATTAGTTCAGCCCATCATTCTGTTGTGAAATGGAAATGAAAAGTGGAAAATATGTTTTCCTTCTCTAGGGATCACTTCAGCTCCTTTTTCTCTTTATTTTATCAGACTTCTTGTTGCTATGGGGGTCTTGAAGGCCTATTATTAAAACACCCTGCAGTCCTAAGGGAAGAAAAGCAAGCTGGTGCTGCAGATGGAAACAGTGTGAATGGAATAAACTATAAGCACCAGAAAATTCCAATAAATGCAGCAAAATCTATGCATTATTCTCTTTTGTTTCTAAAGTTCATCTAGAGTATTCAACTTTTACCTTTCATTTTTTTATGAATATAAGATAATTCATAGTGAAATTCAAATATAGAAGTACAAAAGGAAAAACAAGTTAGTTATGCTGGTCCTTGTTAGGTCTCCTTTTTCACAAAGCAAGCTATATCCAAGTTAATCTACTCCATACAGATATCCAACCTGAAGCAGGAATGGAATTAATATTAAATATTCATTGCAGAAATGACAGCTCCATTGCTATTTCAGAAAAAGAAAGGAAAAGATACAAGATACATCTACTTGGCAGTAAAGTACTAATTTAATCAACTAGTAAAGTCTATTGAAAACTCACATGGCAGTAGTTTTTACAATCATTTAATCATTATACCAAAATAATAAAATCTGGAAAATTATTATAATAGTCACCAGGATCATTTCTGTAATTAGTTTTGTAAGAACGAAAGCTGATGGAGGTTACACGTAAGCTTTCAGGAACTTAATTGCAACTGAGTATGAGTACTGAGCATATTTTATTAATTTTCTTTTCTTTAGTTGTATACAATACATTTTTAACATGACCAAAGAACATCCATGCACACTGAATAAGATGATGATGTTGCACTTCAAGTGAGTCAAATAGTCTTCTAAAAATTGTGTAAAAGTCAACTTCTACAAACTGAACACATCAGAAAAACGAAAGACATTTCCTATATTTCTCTGACAACATCTACATGAACAGAGGGTCAAAGATTATTTTGTAATAACCAAATGATTCCGGATCAACTCTAAACCTAATAGTGACACATTTCTGAAGACCAGGAAAGAAAGCCAATGCATAAATTTGATTTTCTCTGGAAGAGAAGGAGCATATTTTGCATTAAGATTTTTTTTTCACCACTTGTTTCAAAGGACACTCTGGTTAGACTAGTTTTATCTTGGAAATACTTAATTTCTCATTCACATCACTGTTCTTAACGTCATCTTTGGCATATATCATGACTTCATATAGCCAGAGAATGGACCTGCTCACTTCCCCTTCCCCTTCCCCTTCCCCTTCCCCTTCCCCTTCCCCTTCCCCTTCCCCTTCCCCTTCCCCTTCCCCTTCCCCTTCCCCTTCCCCTTCCCCTTCCCCTTCCCCTTCCCTTCCCCTTCCCCTTCCCCTTCTTCCCCCTTCTTTCTGATTTTATTATTTTTATTTCCTTTGAGGAAGCTGGAAGCTAGTTTTAATTTATCTCAATATTCTGCTAAGAGGTGCTGCCTAAAATGCATTCACTGCTTGCAGCTGTTTTGGCTCCCTGTAATAGAGTGCAGAAAAATTTGTGGAAATTTCTAGAAGAATTTTACAAATCCATGCACATGTATAAACCTAAGCATGGGACTTCATTATGCATCAACAGAGGCAGTACTAATCTGCAATACATGCCTCCACTGACCTCATTTTTGAGGTCATTCAACTTGAAAGGCAGAATAAGCACAGCTTTGCAAGCCCTCTCCTTAAAATGCTTGAAATATGGGTGGCTGTCAAGACTATGAGATCAACAAAAATTTTGTTATTGCAACTGACCTAAAAGAGTGGAAGAAGAAAATAACAAGTAATTTGTGTCTGGTCAGAATGAATAGCCTCTCAGGACTTTTTTGTGATTTTGACTTTTTGAGGTAAACACAGGCATTGGTAAAATAATACAATGTGGCTACACAACTACTTACTCCCAGCTCCGTTCAAACTGAGGCTTCAGCAGTTAGTACAATACTTACCATCCTACCCACCACATATCCACATATACTTTACTCATCATCTCCTGGTATGGAAATATATTACAGATTTTGTTACAAAGTACCTTATACACATTTAGAAGTGAGCTTGTTCCACTCTGTCCTGACGTACAGAGACCTAAATCTTTACATAATATTTTTTTGGGTTTGATTAAACTAAGGTACATAAATAGCTGCAAAATGCTGTAATCAACGTATTGCTCAACTCTTTCCCACAGGCAGAGTCCAGTTCTGAAGCCTTCTGTGAAGGAAAACTTTCCTGGCTGAGTGACAAGTACTCCCCATGAAATTGCTTCATGAGAGTCGTAAATGCAGTAATCTTGCCCCAGAGCTTCATGCATTATGCTCACAGTACATACCTGTCATTATGGGACACTAAATGCATCAATATGAACTGATTTCATTAACTTTTCTGGATCTAGATTGGAATGGATAAAATAAAGCTTTTATCACCAAAGAAATGGTCTTGAAACCTAATATTTACACTATAGATTCACAGTACCAGTGCATACTGCAAGACTCAGGAGCTGCTTAATTGATTATTAATTTGCTCAGAACTAATTAACACTTGTTTTAATCTAATTCTAACATAGATTAAAAGAAGCTATGAATGTTTTAAAAGAAATTTTATTCAAGGAAGCAGGGATGGGGGGCGTTGAGAGAAGGTCAGAATAGGGGTGTTAAAGGGTTGTACACACCAAAATTTTTACATCATTCCAACATAAGGCTGAAGAAACTCCAACAGTTTCTCCAAGTCTGCTGAAAGAAAAGTGTTCCAAATATAACTGTATAACAGTAGGAAGTCTGGACAAGGTATTGCACCATTTATTATCTTACCATTTTGGACACTTTGACAGTAAGACAGAATTAAAAAGGTCAATAGTAATAGAAGCATAGGTTATTTCATTCAAATCTGAATTGATAATAAAGGTAAACTCTCTCTCTGGACAGCATGAATCAGGGATTCTGCTAAAGCTGTTTCAACTCCTGTCATAAAATACCTTCTTTTCCAAAACTTGTTTGAATATCTGGCTGAGTAGAAATTGCAAATTGTCCTAAAAATTGTCCTAATTCTTTCAATACTGTGGTTACTAACATGTATATGAAAAAATAACACTTTTAGCTGTTTAGAACTTCTGTTATCCTGTAGGAAGTATGGGCTTCATTTCAGATGAATTTGATCGTGCAACTTTTTTTTTTTTTTTAATGGTACACACCACAAAGTGGAAACTGTTTATTGTGCCAATATAGATGCCTTTCATTCTTCTACTTTTCTTCTGCCTAGCACAGTAAACCACAATTTTATCTTTAGGATATTTATTTCTGTGGATAAAGATGAGAATAATCTTAATAAGCATCTCTACTAGTCATTACATTCTGTTACTGTTCTTCAGTAATGCTCTTTCTCTTTGCCTCATTGTCTGATTCATACAGGTAAATACATAAAGCTTTTAAGAACTGCATCATGATCCCTGTAGGGAAATAAAGTTCTTTGTGCCAAAACTTTTGAAATGAACACTTAAAATGTTTCGGGCTGTTGGTCTTCTTTATCAATGCCCTAAGTATCAATTTGAATGGATTTATGACTATCATTTGAATCGTTACCAGTCTCAGTAGTAGTGTATTTATGAGCTAGTTGTGCTGCATTATAAAATGACTAATAAAAAATGGCATTCATTAGTAAGATTCAAAAAAGACAGAACAAAATTTTCACTTTTTTTCCTTTTCCTTTTGCCACTCTACCATTAAGAAATGAGAAAAAGAAACACATTGTTATTTGAGGCTATTTTTTTGTTTTGTTTTTACACTTCAGTATTTTGCTGTGACAGCTGCTGGTTTCACATAACCATGGTTCCTATTTTTCCTTTCTTCCAATTTTGCTATAACTAAATTTCATTAACACTTTAGGAAATGTGAACATTTTCCTTCCATCTGTTAAATAGCTTTTAAAACTCATTTACTTTGATTCAGTAAACCTGGAAACAGCTGGCAAAAATTATTTTTATTAAGTTCCTCAGTTTCATATTTATAAGATATGTGATTTTTGTATTCTTTCTTAAGTTCTGTAATTGGTTTCTATTTCTCAACTGTACCATTTCTTTCTAAATGCTAATCAACCAGGTGGTCAGATGTTTAGTTATCATTCTGCACATTAACCAGTTTAATGTGTCTCAGTTTAAATGTCTAGAGCTGATGATTCAAATGATGTGCATAAAAATAGTAAGAATGGTTATTTATTTTTCAGCCATTACTTTCCTCTTCCTCTTTCTAATTCTGAACTTGATTGTCATGATTAAATAACCTAAGAAAAAAATGTGAAAAATATGTTCCCTGCCCTAGATGCCTGTATACTAAAATGTTGATATTTTGCAGCCTCTGATGTACCATCAGGGTGAACGAATGAGTGATAGAGATTGGTTCACAGGCTTCTGATTAGCTCTTTCTGCTTAGTTTTGGATGTGAGAGCCTATATGAACTACTCATTCACCTTTAGCTTGCTCCAATTCTACAAGAGGAGGCCTTCTGCAGCCAGAAAAAGACACAAATTTGTTTCTGGAGTGACAAGTCCATGATCCTGGTCTTTCAGAGCTGCAGAAGATATGTCCATGAGTGCAAATCCATTAACACAGAAAAATTTATCCTTTTAAAACATATTCTTGTACCTGATACATCTGCTTAGGGCTGTACTCTGCCACCAGAATTTAAGGAGTGAAAGCAGATTCCCAACAGAATAATAGTTTAAAAAAACATCCAAAACCAAAACCTCTCATATCACTTGCACACTGAGCTGCACATAGCTGTACAAAAACAGCATCACTGAGATACTTTACATCAAACCGTACTTGATGGACTTTTTCAGCACCATGAAGATATTTAAAGTTGTCATTTTGGGAATATGCAATTAAAGATCAGATGTCCACAGAGCAATGCCAGGACATAAGATACCAAAAATAAGACTTGAAACACTGGTTTTAGACAAATTTAATCAGTTCTTTGTTTAGAGTTTTGACTCTTAAGTAAGGGCTCTATTTTTTTATTATTATTATTTTTCCATGAAAATATATTTCTCTTATCTTCTTAACAAACTTAATTTGTGATCAGTTTCAAACAACTGAGTTACAGGAAAAAAACATAAAATAAGCATTATCATTTGAATAAACAAATATAAATCAAAAATTGGTCAAAAAATTGTGGCAGTGGTGTATGCATCATCATCATCATGCTCAATCTATTCCCACAGATTCTTTCATTATCTCTGGTAGATGCCATTGGCATGGACTGAGTCAAAGACTTCCAACACCTTTGGGAATCCAGACCACACAGATAAATCTTCACTGACTTTCTGCAGATGAGGTTAGCTTCTATGAAATGAGGGAAATATCTGTGTTCCAAAATAACCTTTGAAAAATGTCACTAGACACTCTGGCACAGAAGGTTGACTAATTTGAGTGATGTTTCCAAATAAAAGAGTGAAAGACTGAGTAATGTCAGGCTCAAAGGACAAGTTTTACAATAAATAGAGTACTGATAAACAATTACAACTTTAGCCAATGAAAAAGTTCCACACAGACACTGAACATGAATCTTCAGCTTTGCTCCACTGAACATGAATCTTCAGATTCTTATGACGTTTTCAGATAGTAAGAACAAAGCCTGTTGAAATAGTATTTATGTAACATAGACAGTGCTGTCCTACCATATCTGTGTTCGAATTATGCACACATGATGTGCGTATTCCACCAGAGTAAGGCCTTAAGTCATTAAACAGTAATATTCAATCAGTTACCATAATTCCTAAATATTCATGGACACATCCGTCAACTTATATCCATGTATTCTTGTGTAAGTAATTCTGATACTCTCAAATGTACCACTTAAAATTTCATGCTGCACGGTGTAGATTTTTAATAGGCTAAGTTATGAATATTACGCCTTTTCTTGTCATAATGAGTTCGAAATACATTTGTCATTAAAAGCTTCATTCAACATTTAGTTGTTGACTAAATCTCGACTGATGGTTTAAAAAAGATTAGGTGCATTTCACTGTGCTGTTGTCAGTAGGGCAGTGAGCTTAACCATGTGGGGTACAAAATAAGTCACAGTGACAGGGGATGTAAAGCTGGCTTGGCCAATAGCAGTTTAAAAACAGTTTCAAATTTGCATGCAATCTAGGTAACAAGGGGTATTCTGTTTTTAACAAAGAAGAATAGTAAAGAGATTGTAATAGTAAAGAGATTGTAATAGTAAAGAGATTCTAACAAAGAAGAATAGTAAAAAGTCTTGTCAGGGGATGTTTCTAGAGTACTTTAGAAGTTGTACTTAATTACACTAATCAATTCATACTATCATCTCTCAAGTTTAGACTGGCTTTATGTATGTGACAGAAACAGTTGGGGATGGCACAGAAGAGCATATAAAACAAAAACCTTCTTTCATCTCCAAAACCAGAAAAACTTCCCTGTTCAGGTTTCTGAATACAGGCACTTAGGAAGGCAGACACATCTCACAGCTTCTCATTCAGATTCCCCTCCTCCACAAGCTTCTCTTTGCCCCTTGAAAAAGCAGTAGTAGTAGCAAAAAGTGTGTGGTCCAGCATCCAACTCCAGCATAAGGAGAGATCCACTGCTGAGGGCAAAAGTGCCTCACCAAGATGAGATGAGATGTGTCCAGATAGGTCTAAGAACCTTCAGCTGCTCTTGAAATACAATATACTTGGTGATAGTCCAGGTGACTCAAATGTGGGATTATCTGAGTAAGTGGTTCTTAAATCACACCTTCCATTTTCACACATTTTAACACAAAGGTCATTTTTATTCCTTGCAAAGATTCAAACCATGGTCCTATGCATCTTAACCCCTCTTAATACCTTGAATCCTGTCTCTGGGTAAGAAATGCTAAGCATACTATTCAGAGCTAAGTCTGTTATTCAGAAACTGAGTACACACCAGCAATGCTCACACACTGTGTATGAGATGTATGAGATGGGATTCAAGAAGCCTGATAATTTGGGGCCAGAAATCCCATGGTGTTGCCAAATGCAACGACATGCAGTGAATGCATTTATAAATACACTGTTTCCTGTGCTTCTAATTTCTAAAATAAAATCTAGGTTTAGGATTAGATGTGGGGCTTTTCAGGCCTGGCAGCCACATTGTTAAAAAAAAAAAAAAAAAAAAAAAAAAAAAGAAGCCATATTAAATAAATAAAGATCAAACTGTTTTGTTTTAAAGTCTCTACTATGATCTTTGTGTATGCTATGAATGCCAGTCTCATGCAGCTTTACAGAAGACAAAACCAACAGTCTCTGAGGCAGCAAAGGATATAGCAATGCTTGTATTCTCTCTGAATACTGGGGACTCCAGGAGCCAGAAGGCAGAAGTTTTCTAGAAAGCTGTCCAAGAGAACAAATGTAGGGCCTTGGAGCATAATTAAGGAAATAACTACTTCTGTTTTACATTCCTCATGAAAGAACGTGTTAAGACTTATGAATTCAAAACATGCAATGAAACAAAACACATTCTCCCTTCTCTTGTTCCCAAAATAAAGTAATTCAGAAACCATTGCTTTGAATTGCTGGCTGTATTAGCTAGCACAGACATCAAAAATTCAGCTGGGAGCCTGTCTGAACACAAATGCTTTAAGCTGCATTCTAAAAGTCAACTAAACATAGGGAAAAAAAATCAACTCTTCATCTATGATTATGAATAATTCCCTGGCAGTTATTGAAAGAAAATTATACATCAAACCTCCTTCTTCTCCATATTTTGTAAGCTTTCAACTGAAAAAAAAAAAAACAAAAAAAAAAATCACATTAAGTTGAGTTTTAGCTGCATTGTAGATATCTAGTATGCTTTGTGGAAAATATCTTCATCTTAACTTTGTTAAAGTTAAATTTTAAATCCAATGGGACAGATATTTACAAATTCAATGAGTGATGTTTCTTGATATCACATTTATGAAAATGCACCATTTCAAATTTAAATGTTTTATTATTTATTAATTCATTCTCTTTTGAAACTTCTATTTCTTATGAAGGGATTTCTATTTTTTATCTTGTAATCTGTAATGTACATTTACCTTTCAACTAGGCACCAATAATTATCCTATATATTGTTGATAACTTTATTTTATAAAAAGGCTATGTAACTTAAATTAGTATTTTTTTAAGACAGCACTAGGTATGCACACTTTCAGTCATAATTTCAAATGTATGTGACTAATGAGACTTTGAGAAAATCTCATTTAAAAAAATGTACTTATCATTAAAAATACTTAAATAATAACTTATGGAGTAGCCATGCTCTAAAAGAGTCCTTGATGTAGAAAATTGAAAGACCAGACATTCAGGGGTGAGAGAATGAAGCATCCTAGGAAGCAGATTTATTGTGAGTTTCTAGGTTAAATCTAACCTAAACTCTCTTAAAACCATGCTCATACAGTTTCACAGATATAATAGATATGTTCAGTGAAAGAAGATTCCAATCCATACTGTGCTATTGTTGAAGTAAATTTGTAAATTAAAATTGGAGTTTTAGACCAGAAAAGGCACTTTTGGCAAATTAAAGCTGAAGAGAGAACATTCGGGTGATTAAAATTACTCTGTGTGATTGTTTCTTTAACTTCATCATACTCAGTAGGTTAATAAAAACCGGCAAGATTTTAGACAAAACTTAGTGTTTTCCCCTAAACTAGCCAATGCAGGCCTTAGCAGCAGATGTAAATGTGAGTAGTGAATGTTTTGCTTTCCAAAAATTAATAGATTTCCTCACGCATTTTGCAAGAAGGGAAAAGTTTTCTGTATAAAACTGTTAACAAACAACTTAGAACACTGGGCGGGGGAGGGGGTGTTGGTATTCTTTTTTTTTTTTCCTTTGCTCAGTGGCTAACAATAGCACAGAAATTTACAGTTTGAGTGTCTTCTTAAAGTTACCTATGATATTCTTATTTCCTGAATACTACAAGACAAAAGCTGTTAAAATTACCAAATCAGGTGTAATGTTAGTTACCATGATCAGGAGGAAGGATTTTGTGCCAGCTGTCTAAATTTATACTTAGCCATGCAATTTACACTCCAGGTTAAATATATTTTTCCTCTTACTTCAATGTGAAGTAGACAGCTTGGATGAGTGAATTCTTAGGACCTCTCCACAAGATTAGCATTTTAATATTCAGTCACTGTATGCTCTTTTTTTTATAAGAAACCCTTTAAAGGTCAAGATTCTATCACCTTAGGAAATCTACAAATAACCAAAGACTATAGCATAAAAAAGATGAGCAAAGACAAAGGACATAGCTAGACTTGGTAGTCCCTCTAACAGAGCAGGTATCTGCCAGAAACTTGAACAGAGCTAAGTAATGTACATGGCTGGACCCACTGGTTTCCTCTTCGTTAAACTTCTAGGTAACAAAAAAAAAAAAAAAAAAAAGCAACTAAATAGAAACTCACTCAAAAGTCTTAATTGAGCATCAACTGTTCTGTCATTTTGTACAGCTTCCAATGTCACTGTAGCACTACACCTCTGCACCTACCTGCTGATGGCCATGCATCAGACACTTTTCTGAACGTGGGACCTTCGTGCAGGCAGCTTCAGGATACAGATCAAATGTAAGTTGTTGACACTTTGATGCAATTGGCTTGTTGGACTTTCAAGAAGCCTTCAAAAGTATAAGTGAAACTTTTCTGTGAAATGATGCCAGTTCTTGAAACAATTGAGATAAAGCAGATTGAATTTCCAAACTTGTGCTGGTCACAAGGAAGATGTTCCCCAGCCAGCTCACTCGACCGAGACCAATGGGCAGTGACAAGAGCAGCTGCCCCCAGATCTCTGCTGAGCCCCCCGGGTTTTGGGGCGTTCAGGGCTCGCAGCTCCCTGCAGCAGAGCCTGCGGCATGGGGATCACAGCAGCAGCACAGTGCGAGAAACCAGGCAAAGGAACAGAGAGGGGTCACTTGTTTGAGTTCCAAGGAAGGTTTATTTCCCCAGAGGAGTCAGACGAGTGACAATAGGTGAGGGTAAAAAAACTGCTTTTAAGGAGGGGTGGGAACATGGGAGGACACAACCTTTTACAAATAGAAGGGCATTAGGGGAGGGGTGCAGGGTAAGGGCAGCAAGGGGAAGGAGGAAACCTTGCAATCCAATCTTGCTTCAAGGAGGGGATGAAGGACAGGGAACGTTCCAGAAGGGAACAAAGGAGGTACAAGGAGACTGACAGGTGACACTTGGTGGGAAAATCTTGGGATGAAGGACTCAGAACTGACCTATTAGGGAAGCCAAATGGAATACATGAAATGAACCATTACAAACTTATAAAAAGGAATATTTAAAACCTACTGCAGAAGAGCAAAGTGTAAAATAACAGACTACCACACAAACTATTATTTTTTCTTTCTGTCTTACAGGAGGGAAAATTGGTATTTTCTAATTGAGAGTTATGCACACCAATGAATAATATAATCTTTTTTATCAAGAGCAAGACAGGAAAGATTAAGTTAAATGCAGCCCTATGGCAAATTATTGACCTTGGCCTACATGACCTGCTTTTGCAATAACCAGTGCTGGTGCATCTTAGGAACCCTCCCAGTAAAACACAGAAAGTGACCAGAAGTTCTTTTTTGACATATCTCAGACTCAATGTCAAATGTATTTTCTTCAATTGCCTACCTTTTGGGACATTTGAATATCATCTTATTGATAATCACATTTCACTTGAGCTTAGTCATTTAAAGAAGAAACATTGACTTTTTAAGTTAAATGCTGCTCAAAATACAATGTATTTCATATTGTTTCATGACCAAACAAAAGTAATGCATTTAAACCTCTCGCTCAGTCATTATTATATTACATAATTTTATTTTTTTAATAGAGACTTCATATTCAGCAAGCCAGGTGTAGACAGTACTTTTCAAAAGAGAAACATAATGGAACCACTCAAAATTAAGTGTCTGAAATAAACTACTCTGATGATGGCATTTGTTCACCATAGTCTTGCTACTTCAACTGACAGAGAATTTAATTAAAACATAGTGTTCTTAGAGGAAAAAAAGAGAATTAAAGTGTCGTGTAAGTTGTTTTAGTGAATAATTTGGTCATATCTCATTCAATCTAGAAAACAATAAAATATTATCTTTACTTATATTTTAAATCTTTATTCAATTACATATCCAAACAAAATCCAGATGTCTCAGGACAATATTTTATGCATATATTAAATAGCTTGTTTGTTCCTTTTATTTACTTACTAAATAAAGATAAATGCTGCAGTCCCATAACTTTTTTTGGTTTTTTGCAATGATCACTGGGTATATCAACTAACATCTGATTTACAACTCACCAACCCACTAGCTTCTCTAACATTTCTTAGAGAGGATCTATTTCTGTATGGCAGTATTGTCAGGAGACTTTAGCCTCTTTATTTTTATCTGCAGCAGATATAATATATTGTGGTTTACTTCCATTAAAAAAAATAGCATTGTCATAGTAAAATTGGTGAAATTTAATGGATTGTTCTACAATTACATTATTTTTCTTTAGTCTATCATTCAGTTGCTGGCTTTAGTCAAACATATGAGGTAATTATAATAAACTTTTGAAGTTAGTCTGAAAACAAAGATTATCCATTACATTAATAATTTATACCAAATATTACACACAGAATGTGTAATGTGCTTTGCTTTTTTAAGCTCTGTTACTTAACCTCTTTGCAATTTTTTGAACACTTCTACAAATCCAGTATAAATCATTACTACATAAGAGTGGAATTCAGAATATGTGACAGGGGTAAAAAATGCACACAGCTTCTTCTGTTTTTATCTGATGCTTTAATATTATTGAAAAATGCAGTAAAAATTCAGTTCCTTGAGGTGATATGATTGACCATTTAATTTTATGTCTCTGAAAGTTCATATTAATTTTTTCTTAAGGTGTTAGGTGTTAAATCGAATAATTCAGAAATATTAAAAATTATCACATATGTACAACCTCACAGGAAAATATGTTAAATTTTTTATTACTTTAGTACTAAAGACTTCAACTTAATTTAATTTCTCAGTAAATAATCTTGGTGAAAAATACATGCTATTTGTTCATGTTAAAAAACCCTCTATGCTCTATTGAAAAGTGGCCCTTTTCCACAAAGACAGCCTTATATTCCAGAACATTTTATGTGGCTGTAGTGTTAATAATAATAATAAAAGATTCTGAGACATATATATATATATATATATATATATATATATATTATATATATATTTATACCTACACATGTATACATAAACATATATATTTAATATATAAATATATATACATATATATGCAAAGGTTGCAAATAAAAATAAAAAATAAAAATAAAAACGTAGTGGTCTTTTACAGTCCTGCTTTTTTGGCAGTCATCTCCAAGGTTTTCTTTTGATCTGAGCTAGTTTTATATCAGGGCTTGCCTACAGCTCATTCCAGTTGATGGTAGATTAACTCTGGTACAACAGTGCGGAAAAAACAGGACATTGTTTACACTAGAGAAGAAACTCAGTATAACACTGAATGTAGGAATCAGAGCCTAAGTCTGGTATAATAGAGCAAGTCAGAAGATTAAACAGTTACCCAAATCCAAAATACATTTTAAACTACCTTAAAAGCCAAGAAAATGAAAGGATTTTGTTCTTCATACACTCAAATACAATCCCTAGCCCTTGTTTTTTTTTTTTTTTTGGTACCCTGTCTAATGATGAAAAACAGGCATAAAAGTAGCCCTGACCTGATTAGAAAGCATGAATTTTCTTTTCAGTCTTCAAGTAAAACAGAAGTTACTTAGACAAGAAATTGCTGCCATTCTCTTTCTCACTTAAATTAAATTATTTAATCTCATCCTCAGTATTTTTTAAAACTCATTTTACTCTTATCCTGGCATACTACAATATGTTACTTCAAGGTGACATCAAATTATTTCAACTTGGCACTTCAAACGTAAATTTTTTTGTACCTTTCCCATTCTTATATTTTGTGTGGATGTTCTGTCTCTTTTTTTTTTCCTTCACAAAAGCTTCCATCTGAAACTGGCAGAGATAGGAAGCTGCACTTATGAACCATAGGGGCAGCTGGTTGTTACTTGCTGCATCTCTTCCTTGCTGTCTTATTTTTCCCCTATCATGGAATGGATGATGCAGGGTTATAGTTGTAGCATTTAAGTGGAAAGAGATCATTATGAGAGACAACTACTGAAAGACACACCATAACATTGGTACTAAAATTTGGAACCAACTAGAAACATTTAGCTTGGTGAAGGCAGCCTCAAGCTCAGACAAATTCAAACCCTAGAATAATGGAATCAACTTTAAGAAAAAAATCCTTGTATTCTTCCCTACACTTTTATGGTATACTGCTTCGATATTTTAGATATCACAAGTTTTCAATTCAATTTCAAAAAGCAATAGTTTCTCAAACTTCCAAGCTCCTTTTCTCAGCTTTAACAGCAACCTTAGGAATGTCAAAGTAGAACAAATTCCCATCTGCCTGGATTGTTTGAAAGACAGAGGTGCCCATCTGTTGTTTTATGCATATGAGTGAGATTCAACACAAGTTCAAAGTATTAGTTGAATGTCTACCTGGAAAAAAATCAGTTTCAGCATTGTTCTCTGGTAGGTTACTAATGGCTGCAAGCAAAAGATGATTTGGAAATAAAATTCTCCGTGGAAACTGATGATGGGCAAGACCTAAGAGAGGACAAAAAGGAATTTTCAACTCAATATCTTACATGAAGATAAATTTTAAAATTCCTAGTTGAGTGAATTAAAGTAAAAGGCCTTAAGCTGTAGATGTCTTCATTGTATTACTAGTAGTTTTACATCTAAAACTAAAGTAAGATTTTTCTAAAAGACTTCTGAAAGAGAAACAATAAATCCTATTAATTTGGATTCAAAGCTGACAAATCTAATTCCTAGATGAATGTAATTAAACAGACAGGAAATTCTATGTTAAGTTTCTGGTACAAAAAGTACAAATCACTTCTTATTTTCATTCTTCATGTTCACGTGCAAATATAGAGTAAATGATTACTTAATAAGGTTAACTGTGATTATTCTTTACATGATTCTGTCATACATTACTATTGTACATTGTTATGTCAGAAATCTACACAGTGACTTCTCTTTTAAAATTTCTATAGAACCTGGTATCCACCAAAAAGGGAAAAAAAATCTACTATTATTCTTTTCTGCTGTATAATCAGGTCATGGTGCTATTATTACCGCTGCTAAATTTTCCGTAAAAAGCTATTTCTGCTGGTTTGTCAGCATTTCTGCCATTGGTGTTGGATAACCTGAAGATCAAATAAGGAGCTTGTGATGCTCTCCTGGTGCTGCAAGAAAACTGACAGTGCCAGAAAGAGCCTGCTTGTGAGAAAACAACCCATGAATATTTTTTAAAATCCTTAAAACTGATAGACCTTTTCCTATGGAATCAGCATACAGACGATGTGCCTTTTAAATTCAGAACTTTGCAGTTTATTGGTTCATTTAGTGTTGAATAAGAGTTTCAGATAACTGGCCTCTGCAGGTAGCAGATGCGAAGTTGTGGTTTTAATCTCATAAAAAGTTCTCTGTTCTCAAATCTTCTACTGTCTTCAATGGAAAACAAAGCTAGTAGCAGAAAACAAGGAAATAAGCAGTAAAATATCTTAATTTTGCAAGTGGCTAAACTAAATATCATGGCCCAGAACAAGAAATATTTCTCAAGCAGAGAATTCTGGAATCCAGAAATCTCCATACAGCCTCCAGCTTCCATCGTTCCTCTTTAAACAGGCCATTCAGCTGATGATGGATAGTAACTGAAGAGTTCAAAGAATTATTCAAGGTTAAATGTCTCTCAGATCAGACTAATATCTCAGGGATTTAACAAGTCCGATCTTCAGTATGTTAAGGACTAGAGATTGCACAAACTTCTCACACAACATCTCAGATTCACTGTTCCATGGCAACTACAACCCAGGCTACCATTAATTGCCACAATGCAGCACGTCTTTCCAGTGAAGAGTAGATCCATCTGTGTCACCCTTGGTTGTGCCAACCAGTGTCTGTATCATGAAGTTATCCTTGTAACTCTTCAGAAATCTCCTTAACTTTTCACATCTCACTACATTGCCTCTCTAGTTGATGTAAGGGAATCTTGAGCCTTCAATGAGCACCAGTGTCTGTGATCCCAAGACTTCCTAGAGCTATTTAGCTTTTCACATTTTTATCCTGACCCAGTTGGCTGTACCAATCTACCCCCACAGTCTGGTCCTCTCTTATCTCTTCTTAGATTCTGATCCACAATTGTTCACCAGACCATCATCCATTCCATAGAAACACTCTAGGCTTCTGAGATACCTTTTTACCAGAATGCAATTTCTTTCTCTTCTCCCTGTCTGTTCTAGTAGTGGACTGACTTGGAAGTATTAAGTTGAAAGTTGCACTCAATGATCTTAGGAGGTCTTTTCCATCCTAAAAAATTCTATGATTCTATCACACTCCCTCTCTCTTCATGTTCTTTCCCTCTGAGAGAGGCCCTGAGAGCTGCATCCCCTCTCCAGACCTTCTCTGGGTGCAGCATGGTGCTCTGCTGTGGTCCTTCACCATTTCTATGAGGAACAAGCAGCTTCTGCCTCCTCCCTGTCCATGCTTCTGCACAAACTGATGTATTTGTTGGGTGCTGCTGGGAGCTGATGTCTGGGCTGGCAGCCAGTGCAGGTGTCTCCCTAGCACCCACTGAACGAGGATTATCACTGACTCTTCAGGAATCAGCTGAAAACAAGGGTAAAGTGTCCTTTGACCACAATATCTGATGGACACTATCAGAAACAGGATCTTTGCTAATAAAAGCAAAAGCCACTAGAAGTTCTGTAGCAGCTGCACCAGCACACATCAGCACCACCAGCATTCACCCTGAGGCTCCCAGAAGTTCCCAGAGGATCTGGAATTCATAAACTGCTGTACAAACCACTGTGGCTGCTAGCAACATCTGTTTACATCACTTATTTACTGAATAAGCTTACAACAAGGCATAACTAAAGGATGATCAAAATTATCATCTTTTCATCAAAACAGACAGTGCTATAAAGAATAAATTCTTTGGTGGAAATATCGCTTCTCTCCAGTGATTCAAGATCTAAAGGAAATATTTCTTTTATCTTTTTAACTCCACTGATTTTGACTTCACTTTCAGGTCAAACATTTAGTTGAATAAAATACTTTATGTTAATGATTTTATTCAATAGGATTATTAGATATTTTCTCATCAATGAAATGTGCAGCAACCCTGTAAAAAATTAACTTACTAACACTGACCTTTTGACACATCTTAATTGAATCTTTTATTACTGTTTCTATTTTGTGAATATTTTATCTGTTGGGCTTTTGAACAAAAGACCATCTTCAAACACAGAACTTTTCTAAGGAAATCTTCAAGTAGTGAACTTTACTAGTGACTCTACTACAGAGTATTGATCATCTTCCCAAAAGTACATAACTTGGAGGAGAGGAAGGAAAATACAAAGAGTATTGTGAGAGTCAAGAAATTCTCCAGAAAAATAGATAATAAGACAATGTTCTCCTATGTACAGAAGTTGATAACTGCATGACAAAATGATAAATAAGCACATACAGTGTTTGAACACAGTTAGCGTTCCTTTCAGCAGGGCAATACCATTGTTTAAATTAAAATATAGTTTATCACATTAATGAAAAATACTATTTTAGTTAATAATTTTGGAAATTATGTTAAGAACTCAGGGCTTTTTCATGCTGCAAGAATGTGTCTAGAGTATGGATAGACAAGGAAGTACACAAGGGCAAACCTGAAACTAGTGAAAAACAATATTATGGAACAAACTAGATTTGTGTAACTTTGTCATTTTTGAAAGGTATATTGAACTTCCAAGCAATGGTATTTTCAATGACAGCATACTCTGAGAGTTATCTCAAAAATTTCTGCCTTACATTCTTTTCTATATCCCCCGCTCAGGTTAGCAACTGCAAACAAAAAATTTAAACTATAGCAGGAAGTTCGGTCCCCTCAGATAACCTGTACAGAAATAGCATTTCTAAACACTAAAAATAATTCGAAGTGACAAAATATGCATTCACATCCCGTAATTTACATTATAAAGACTATATCATTTAAGCATTGTTATCCTCTCCAAAGGCTTCCAATTCTACCTTCCTAAAATTTTGCTGAAATTACCTTTTTGTCCCCTAATGAATTTTTCCATTCCTTTTCAGATATTTCAGAGTGATAGTGAAGCCTCAGTATGATTTTGCAAAAAGTGATTCTCACACTAGTGGCAGATTTTTGGACAAGGAGTTGGAAACAGATCTGTAAAAATGCTGCCTGTAGTTTTCTAAAACAAAGCTTGGTTTTATTGGGTTTTTTCTCTCTACATCCACTGCCACTACTCTACATACACCCTTTAACACCAGGCTCTCATATTCATATTTTCTTCCCAGTGTTCCTTTTATCCTTTACCAGAAATGGTTGATGTCAGGTGACATAATAAAGCACTCTTCAAAATTTTTTCCTTTTTTTTTCTGAATCCACTAATAAATTAATGTCTTGTTCATTTCATACTTGTATACTTAGCTCTTAAGCAATTCTTTCCTTTACAGGACTCAGACATGGATTTAACCCTGGACTTCAGGAGAGTTAACTTTGGCCTGCTGTGTGGAGAAGGACCTAGGGATTCTGATGCCCTTGCTGTCCTTGCATCAGTAGTGTGTCTTTGTGGCTAAGAAGGACAAAGATACCCTGGGATGCATTAGGAAGAGCATTGCTAGCAGGTCAAGGGAAGTCATCCTGACCTTTGACTCAGCCCTGGTGAGGCCAAATCTGGAGTGCTGTGTTCAATTCTGAGCTCCTGGAGAGACATGGAATTCCTGGAGAGTGTCCAGTGAAGGGCTCTGAAGATTATTATAGATCTGGAGCATCTCTCTGTGAGGGAGTGGTTTAGCCTGGAGTAGAGAAGAATGAGAGGGGATCTTACCAATGTATACAAATATCTTAAGGGCAGGGGGCAAGAGGATGGGGGCAGGCTCTGTTCAGTGATGCCCAGCCACAGGAAAGGGGAATATTAAAGACAGCAAATTCCATCTAAATATGATAAAAACTTTGTTACTTTGGGTATGATGAAGTACTGGAAGAAGCTGTCCAGGGAGGTTTTTGAATACCCTTCTGTGGAGGTATTCAAAAACCTGCCTGGACATGATCCTGGGCAAGCTGCTTAACCTGCTTCATCAGAGGTGTTGAACTACATAATCTCAAAGACTACTTCAACCTCAACCATTCCGTGAAATATCTCAGGTGTTTAGCTTGTATATTAATGACATATATGTATTCTGGAATATCTATCTTTTGAGGAGACACTGCAGGAGCTGGGCCTATTTAGTCTGGAAAAGACTAAGAGGTGATCTCCTCAAAATGTATAAATATCTCAAAGGCATTTGTCAAGAGGATGGTGCCTGACTCTCTTCAGTGGTGCCCAGAGGCAGGCTGAGGAACAACGGCTGTAAATCTGTAAATTAAACACAAGTTCCACCTCAGTGTGAGGAAAAATTTACCTACATTGAGGGTGGCAGAGCACTGGAACAGACTGCCCAAAGAGGTCATACAGCCCCCTTGTCTGGGGACATTCACAATCCACTTGGATGTGCTCCTATATAAACTGCCCTAGGTGAACATGTCAGGGAGGTTGAACTATATGGTCTCCAGAGGTCCCTTCCAACTCTGCGAATTCTGCAATTCTGCAATATTGACAGATTTTAGCAAGTTTAAAACATTGTTAGCAATGGGACTTGGCAATTTAATGCCAAGTTTTTCACTAAATGACTTTATACGCAACTAAATAGATAATTTTGATTTTTGGAGTGGTAAAGCAGTATTATTTTTTTCTCATTATTAGTGGCAATGTCTACTACTATGTAAGGGTCAAGCCTTATTCATGCAAAATGGCTGCAGGAATTGGATCCCTAACGGTCTCTAAAATATTATCATGTTATTAATATTATAAGTCATAATTCAAGTCCATCAAATACAGTTGCACTATACATATAAACAGGAGTTTAGACGGGCTTTTTAATAAACTGAATCTTCTATTCCCATAATTAAATAAAAGTTTGGCAGTTGATTTAACATGAACTCTCTTTTTACACAGGAATTATACCTTTTTTTTTCTTTTCCACCAAATACAGTGTGGATTTCTAAGTCTACAGAGATCATTATTCACTCCAATTCTTATCCCAGTATCTTTATATTTTTTAAGTTTCTGAGACTAAAGCAGCAGCTAGTCTCAATGTATCATTTTTCTTATGCTTTCATAAACATAGAGAAATTCTGTGATTTTCACATATATTTTGTTCAAGCTCTGAGCCAAGATTGAATCAATTAGAGTGATTTTCCTAGTTAGATATAAATATGTAACAACTCTAATCTCTGTTTAATGACATAAATACCTTATATTTAGTTCTTCTGAAAATACTTGAGAAGGTTATGCTATACATAAATGCTCTATTTCAATCGTTCTTTTCCATAAACCTGCTTTTGAGATACATCTCCATTACTCCTGTCAAGTTCCACACACCCCTTTGTATCAGACACTGCTATGTACCTACATGAAAAGGAAGACCCAGGTCTGAGACAATTTGCAGCTTGAACACAAGGCAAGAGACTAAATGAGGCTATGAATTGACAGCAACATATACCAAAACAGTAGAAAAATAATGGGCAGCAAGACAAGATTCTTCTAATAGTATAAGTTACTTCCCAGATTTTTTTAAAAGATCTGATTTTTTTTTTTATGAGACAGGCTAGCCCTGTGGCAGATTAGGGATGAGGGGCATTTCTAAAGAAGTAAGAGGAGCCTTTATTATAAAAATATTCTAGCTAAATGAGCTATCTTAGCTTCTTCCATCAATTTTTAAGCAAAATTCTATTAGTCAACAGTTTCTCTGTTTGCAACTTGCAGCTTGGCATAGCAGATGCTGTTTGGGATAGAAACAAACGATGTGTATACATTTGTGCTGGGGAGGGTCACTGACACTTGCTTCTCCAGATCAGTAACCAGTATGGGAACACTGTTTGCCTATCCAAAGGACACAGGTCTGTTACAGCTGCTGCTAGAGATGAAGTTGTAATCACTGTACTTTAGCATTTCCAAGGCTCACTTCTGTTCCCATGCAGATTAACCCAAGACCTGAAGAGAGCAACGAATATGAGCCACTTGGTCTTCTTTCAGCAAAGTAGTTGTAGATTTAACTTGCAATGATATCCATGCTTAGGTCCTGAATTTTGTCCAGCTAATTTTACATACACATCAGTCATACTGATAAGGTGATTATGTCTTATCAAACTTCCCCCCAGAACTTTAATGTAACAATTAGAATAAGAGGATAATCCTGTGTTTAGAAAAATCTTTAGCTAAAGCTAAATTATTATTTAATTTCTTTTTTTTTTTATGTATTTTTTTAATATTGCACAGGTAATTTGGAGCAAAGTTTAATAAAGTTCACTTTATAAATCCATATTCATACACACCTTTTATACAAATCTCTTCTTTGTGTGAACTTAGAGTGCAGAAAATGGTATAAAAGTCCATTTTCACTTTTAATTTGCACTGTTAAGCTCAAAAGTTTCTGAACTACAAAAGTAGAAGATAAATTTGTGCTGAAATTTTTGAATTTATAAATGAAATTCTGAAAGAAATTATCCATTGTCAAGCTCTGAAGAACATTCTACAGTATAACTTTTTGACCAGAAATTAAATAAAAATGCTGCCAAACCACTTAAATAGTGTATTTAAAAACCACTTAAATAGTGTATTTAAGAAGTCTGTGCTCTGTTACAAGATCTACCAGGACAATTTCTGCAAAGTTGGGTATTTGCCTAGGCAACACCCTACAAAAAGACACAAAATCGCCATCAAACCACAAAGGGGACAGAGGGTCTCTCAAGGTATGTATACTTCCAAAAGCCAGGGGAAAAAAAAAAAAAAAAAAAAAAAAGATAGCAGAAAACCCTGCTTTGTAAATAGCAAAGGAGAAACCAAATTGCCAGTCACATTACATATTGGAAAAGAACAAAACTCTACAAACCTATACTGCAGAATTGAAGGATTCAACATTCATGTTCCCTTAGATATTGGAGAAAGAGGTGTTCACTACAAAACCCATGCTTGTTTTAGGAAGTCCACAATGTTCAGTGGACACTACATTTCCTACACTTCAGGAAAAGCAGACTGAAAATGCTTAAATTTTCCATGGCATTCAGGCATTGAAAAACTGCCTCCTGCACACAGCCCACCTAGTTCAAGCATCTAAATTCCTGCACCTGGTTGAGGAGGACCAAATACAGGCACCTTGCTGCCTTCAGATGTACTTGATACCCAACGGAGGGATGATGGAGTTAGGTGAAGTTGCAGAAATTTGGTATCTCAGGTCTATCTACACCTCTTCAGATTTGTTGTTTGTTTGGAAGATTTCTGAAGCTTTAACTTCAGCCAGATTGTTTTACTGCACCTCTGTAGTAAAAAATTCTAGGGAGCAAACAATAGTTTTGGGAGCAAGATTTCTTCTGAACTTTCATGTTACATGCCTTTATGTTTTGTTTTCCATATTTTTAGTTTTGAAATAAGAGAAGTGATCTAAAGTGTAGCAAGCTGCAATTTGAAGGATTCTGCTTTTACAAGTTTATGCCTTATTCAAGATTTTCCTTGAATAAGGTATACTCAGAGATGCTAAATAGGATCTTGAACCTGTTGTACATCTCAAGATGCATAATGAAGATCACACTATCTCATCCATAGCAAACATCCCTTATCAATAGAAAATTCTCAGACATCTCAAAAATTGTATTTATCATTTACCTGCATTTCTGTTTGAGACAGAGGAAAAGAAGATAGTATCTCTTTCTCTCTCACTCTCTTCCCACCTGCCCCTTAAAAAACATGTATTTTTCATCACAGGGCAGAATTGTCATATGCAGAGCTCAGAAAAGGAGAGAGATTAATCTAAAGCACACTGAATTTTTAGTAACCTGGACTGATTGAGAGCTGTGTTTTCTAGATTAGATGTACCTTTTTTTTAAAATAAAAAGGCAGCTTAAATAAAAAAAAAAAAGTTTGAGTCAAATAATCTACTAAAATAAAGGTGAAAACAACACTGCTTTTCCTTAACCCTCCTAATCTTATGTCTATTTCTAGCTTCTCTTATTATCATAATAAGGGCTTTAAATTATATACTTCTAACACTTTCCTAATTTTCTGCTTTTTTATTTTTAATTTCCTAAAGCCAAAACTAGTTTTGAACCTATCCATCTGGCTTATCTCATTATACCTGTCTGATTGGAATTATCTTCCCTATAGCTTTGGTAAACCCATATATTACTTTGCCTCTGGGAATCTTCTGTCTAGCATCTTCTCTTTTTTATCCTATATTTTTTTCTTTTTTCTTTTTTTCTTTTCTGTTTTTTTTTTTTAATTACCTTATGAAACTGATTTAGAAATGATATTTTCTTATCACATGAGTCCCAAAGTTGGCTTTATCATACCTTTCACTGAGTTTGCACACAAATGGCATATTTACAGGCAACAAGGAATATAAATAAACTTCTTAACCACTCGAATCTCTTGTATACTAAAGCAAACAGAACATTGTGTGTTTGTTTGTTTTCTAAGTGAATGAAACATCCATAAAATTGACAGCAAATACATGGAGCAGATTTATGAAATTATGGTTTGAATGTCAGACAATAATGTAATCTATATTATTTAAATTGGATTAGCACTAATGCCAATACATTTATCACCCTTTTCCCTTGCGACTTTGTTCAGAAGTTACAGAAGTCAAGGGAAAGAAATTTGTTGACGTCAATGAAATTTGAATTAAGTTAGGACTGTTTACTTGTTTTGTTTGTTGTGGTACCTAAGAAAGCAGTTTTTTCTTTTTCAAAGCAGTAAGTTCTTTCTTTCACAGACTCCAATTCTGCATACTGTCAGCATAAAGACTAAGCAGCTGACAGCATTTCTCAGACCATGATGTTATGCTAATTTCTGATGCAACTGAAAGCAGACTGCTTGAACAGAAGGATTTGTGTTGTAGATCATCTGTTTGTTTGCAAAGATACATTTTTTTCTCAAGTGACCAGTGTGCTGAGTGATGGTTCTCTTGCCAAAGTTTTGTATCCTATATAAGTGTCCAAGATTATCATAAGTAAGTGGCAAATATGAGTAAAGTATTTGTGACAGGGGTATCTGACCTTTTAGAATTACTAAGTATCCACCTTCAAAAAATCATGGTAGGTTTAAAAGTATCTGTGGTTCGGTCACCAAAAAAATCCCAACAATCAAACCAAAAACAAAGCAATAAAATACGAGTTTTAGACTGGCAAGTTACTATACATTTCTGAAAAAGACTGAATGTCACTAATATTAACTGCCATTCACTATTTACCTTTGTAAGAAATGATGAGCAAAGATCCCTCATCTGCATATAAAAGACATGTACGTGTATTTCCAGAAATTGAAACAACCTGGATAAAATCTTGGTGACATAACTCATATTTTTTGGAGTATATCATTGTATTTGGTTGTTTATGAGATGCAAAATGGCATGACAAATGAGGTATGACACAGCAAGTCAACTTTAAAATAAAACAAAACTCTTCTATTTCTGGATCTGTTATTTTAGATTATGTCTCACAAAACAGATCCATAGGAATGGAATGATAAAATATTCAATGCATTTGAAATGTCAAGGGTTGAGGTAGCTCAGCTAGAGTTAAAGCCAGGTGGAGGTAAGTTTAGTTTTCCAGGTATTGAATGGATTTTAGTTCATTCTTAATGCCTATTTACAGTTTAGTGTACCTTCAAGAAGTTGAAAACAATTACAGCCATTTATGGAAATATATTTCTGGCCATTTGCATTCTCTGTGTCCTCAGTACTGAAGACTAGGAACTCTCCTTGAACATATTCAATTTATGGAATCTGCTTGTATACCAAGGACATACAATAACATTAGAGATGAAAGATATTCAGTTCTTAACTACATAAGCAATATATTAGAGCAAAAAATATCAGAAACAACCGACTAGTTTTGGATGTTTTAAGTAATGTAATAAATACTGCTCATAATGTTCTTTAAATTCTTATAAGAACTATGACACAAGTGAATACTCCTCCCATCAATTTTTTACATAAGTATCTTTGATAATGGCATAAGATTCACGTAATTCAATTGAAATTATGACTACATTGCTGTAAAATCCGTTTAGAACTACAATCATGCTGCAAAATATCTTAGAGGCACTTCAGGGTAACTACTATGCTGCATTTGATCTGTGAAGAGTAATCAGGGGTAAGGAATTTTTCCACTGCTGTCTTCTATTCTTGTATTCATAAAAGCAAATATAGAGCATAACAAACATGAGTATCAAAGCACACACTATTCCTCTAATATAACAACTCTACATTTGAAAACTGCTACTTAATTATTAAAACTAGTTGAATATCTTAGAAGCTTTTTCTCTGCCACACTCCTGTGAAGGCTGGCTGGGAGTCCTGACAGCAGGCTATCATACCTCTCTCATCAGTAATAGTAGCATCCTAGGAAGTGCCTAAAAGGATATATATTGTCAGAGGAGGAAGTCTTGATTTAAGACTGACCATACTGAGAAACTTGAAAACAGATGCCCAAAGTGGACATGGTTTTCCGGGTTTCTGGTTTTGTTTTGAGATTAAGGCAAAACAAGAAAGAAATATAAGGAGAAAGTCACATTTTTATCAAATCTTTGCTATCCCTCCAGTACAGATTCATATTGCTGGCAACATCAGCAATCTTATCTATCAATTCACTTACAAACCGTGAGAAGTATTTATAGGGATCATAGAAATTCCTCTTCCACAAAAGTGGACAATGTCAGGAAAAGAGGCGATGAGCAGAACTTGATCCAGGGAAAATTCTACTTGCATGTAAGAAAAAAATATCTTCACCATGAGAATAGATTAACACTAAATAGCCCAAAGATATGATGCAATCTTCCCTGTTGGAAATATCAAAGAGTTGGCTGGACAGAGCCCTCAATAACCTAATCTATGGTCCTGCTTTCAAAGAAAGATAACACTACACAATCTCCAGATGTTCCTTCTAGCTTAAAACTCTCTGTGATGTTACAAAATGTAACCTTTACTATCATGCACATTTTCTAAGTTCTTTTTGGTGATGTTTTTGTTTTTATATTTCCATAGATGCTAAACCAACATAGCTACAAGAAACTTCAACAGTAATCTAGACCAGAAACCTGTTTTAAACCATCATCAACTGTACCAAATATCACAATGACAGTCAGAAGCACTGTTGCTTGATCTTAAAAGCCTTATTTGATCAATTCTTTTCAATTCTTAATGTAAACAAACTGTCCTATTCCTTGCACCTAACTTCAAGATTTCTCACTGCACTTTAAACCTATTGCCTTTTTTTCAAAAACCTCTTGGTGCAATTATTCTTTTATTTTTCTTAATGAGTTTTGAGAGTATTTTGTAATGTACTCTTCTTCAAAGAAAGCAACATCTTCATTCTGCCTTTCCTGACGGGTGCTGGATGGCCCTGAATGTTTAAAATAAGAAAAAGCACAGCTCTCTCTATGGAGACAGCTGTCATAAAAGACTTGGTGCATAGTGCTGTGCTCCCCGCAAAGTTTCACTGAAATCATTGGGAATTAAGCACTAAGTACTGCTGTAGAAATCTGCCCTAAATATAGCAATTGCTCACTGCAATGATTGGATTTCTTTGTTGACTCACCTTTTTATTTGTGGGATATTTGCAAAGGGATACTTTCGTGTAGCAAAATTTGCTTCTTAGTTTTATATAGGTATAATTTAGTTAGTGTCAAAGCTGATTTATGAAGGCTCTGAAATCTGAAATAAATAGTATTTTAATGATAGGGAAACAAAGGAAACTCAAATGAAAGATTACTTAAGTTTTGTTTCAAAGCTGTGACCTTTCAAATAATCTGCACACAATTTTTTCTTCTTTTCCATTCTTCCCATTGCGTTTGATTGTGAATAAGTGGAAAAAACCCACTCCTACAGCTCAAAGTCATTCATATATATGAACATTATCTAATGTAGTGTTAGCAAGTTTAGGATAGAAATATTGCCATAAAGTACTAAGGGTTGCAAATGAGTTAATGTGCTGTAGAACTGAGCCTGAATACAAATGTAAATCCTTGTAGGTTATTCGTAGGTTTAAGCTCAATAGCTATTAAAATTATTTCTAGGTATTTTAGCCTGCATCTAATTGTAACCTTGTCTAATTTTACTGTGCCATGCAGAAAGGTGCAGAAAGTATGGCCTAGATTGAATAGTTCAAAGGAAAAAAACACACAAGGGACACAGTGATGTTAGCATCCTAATTAAAAAATGAAACAGTTAAGCAGAGATGAAATATTTTTGTTTCATAATAGAGAAATTGTTCCAAGAATATCTGGCAATGTCATCAATCACCATTTCTTCCATGAAGAAAAAAATTTATTGGCTTAAAGTGTTCAAAAATGTCAATGTTTTACCTTACTCGAGAGCAACATTGGGACATATCTATTAATTTTATTACAGATCACAAATGGAGGCAGAACAAACTAGATATTTAAATAAGATTAAAGGCCCTAGTTAAACTGACAAGAGACAAGAAAAACAGTAAAGAATGACACTCGATATTCCTATATGCCAATGCAAAACATAAAAAATAACATAAAAAATAAACCCACACAACATTGGTGTTTTAATCTAACAAAAACTGACTTGTACTATATAAAAAATCTTTGATTTCGAAGGATTACTAAAATGATTCAGAAATGTAGCTACTATTATAAAAAACACATTTTTTTAAAGTTGAGAGAGCCACTAGATATGATTTGCTGTATGTTTATCAAATTGTTTGGCATGCTTTAGAACAATTACAACTTTTCTATATACAAATTACTCAATGGGTCTCTACTTTGCCTAAGCACATAGCATGCCCTATGGTGAAAGAAATATGTTTGAGGTCCATTCCTGCAAGTTGATCATATTTAGTTAAAGTTGATACGTATTTGAATGAAACTTGAAATATTTATGTATAATAGAAAATATTTTCCTCCTAAAGCTGCATTAATATTAGGTGGGAGAATAATTTTCTACTGCCAGTGGTGACACAGCAAAACATACAAGTAGTATATCATTAATATTGAAGCCTATGGTCCACACACAATGGAAGATTAAGCAGAGCAAGAGTTGTAGATCAAATCAGGGTAAACATTCACAGCTGACTGGTTTGCATTTCTTCTGAGATTGTTGCAATAGGTCAAAATCCTAAAACAATTACAGCAAAAAGAGGGGAAAAAATAAAATTAAAACAGATGGAAAGAAGAGACAGTATTAAAATAAAAACAAAACAAAACAAAACAAAACAAAAACCCAAGAAACCCCACAGATTCTTTCCAAGGAGACTACATTGTATCTAAATTATTTTTGTAGAATTAAAAGACCTGTCTGTGTGTTTAATGCTTTTCAGAGGGGAAGCATAAAATAGGGTACACAGAAAGGTGTCTAAAGAGATTGGTTTCCAAGTCATCCAAACCACTAAGTAGTATAATAATCAGAAAGAAGAAATCTTGTTATATTTTTGAAATCATTGAAATACATACCTATATTCAGTCATACGCATTGTCCTTCATGGGGTAATAACTTAAGAGATAGAAAAGGCACAATGTCAAAGAACAAAATGCAAAGCAGGAGAATATTCAGAAAAAGAAACTGACATTTTTCTAGAAAACAAGGATGTAATTGTAACTCTGTAATAAATGCCAGCAATGACTTTTAAGATGTATAATTAGAATCAAATAATTTGCATGTACTCCCCAAGTATCCCGGCAAAAGATGTGGACCAGAAGCAAGCTCCAAAAGGCCTCTGATCGGCCAGTGAGTCACAATATCAAAGAAAAAAAAAAAAGGAAAAAACTTGTTCAAATTGATCAGAGGGGGGGAAGTTGTTAGGGATAAGGAAGAAGGAGAATAAGCCAAGAAAAAGTGACTTAAATTATTTATTGGTCCAGCAGTTGCGTCCCAGTGAAAATTTCTACTAGACCTCCAAATACCATACAGCTAAAAAAGTCTTTAATATCCATTAACATGGTTCCACAACCTTAATACACTGATCAAATCAGTGACCGACTCTCCCTAAACAGTAAACTTTCTTTATGATTCACTTTTTCTACTCTTTATACATGCACTGAGGAAACAAAGCTAATTTCTGTATTTTGGGATCCTGTAATTGTCCAGGAACTGGTGCTCAAGGTGTGTTGGCAAGTTTCATGGAAAATACACCCTTCTCACTTGTCAAGAAATTCATAGAGATTGAAGATGGACAGTGACAATGAAACAGAATTTCAGCACCTGACAAAGATAGTGAGAACACTCCCAAAACAATAATGTCTTTTAAAAAGTTTACAGACAATTATAGGAACTTGGAAGGAGGGATAATAACTATGCCAGCTTTCAAGAAGTAAACAAACAATAATTTTGTATCTTCTATGAATCTTCTGCTTTATGAATCACCTTTTTTGAAAAAGATTAGAATAATCACTATTAAAAAAATCCCTGCTTATAAGACCATTGGGAAAAGAAGACAAAAAATATTTCAATTTTATTTTTTCTTTCTATCAAAAAATCTTTTAAGTTAAGGAGGTTTGGCTCTGTTTTTAATTTAGTATTTTACTTTTGAGTTATAGTTCATAGTTTTGAAATGTCATCATATAAAAATTATCATTGTGGTATACCTACATTAAGCATATAGCATGCAAATTAATTATAGATACATATTAATGTTGCATGTATATTACTCTAATATTACTCATTCATCTCTTTTATTCTGAGTAAGTTATGGTTTCATGGTTACATTTGCTCACTTCGTATTATTTAGTTGTAAAAATAAATCATAGCTATTAAGAATATGTCCTACAGTCCAGGTTTACTACCTATTCTAGTTAAATTATCACTTGATGGCTGAATAGACTACTTAAAAATACCATACTATTAAAGAAATTAGGGCACAAGAGAAAAAATACAGCCTTTATTCACAGATAAAACTTCACTTGAGATTGCTACAAGTTATCTGGAAATAACTAAAAGTAGTTCGGATCCCTTCTGTCTTACTTCTTCCTTTATCCTGTTCCAAACCCATTAATATGAATAAAAGTCATTCTATTATTTCCCTGAGAGTAGGTCTATAAATACCAGAATGTTACTTTACTTCATGGTATCTAATAAGCTCACAGTTACATGGAAATTCCTGGATACTTCCTGAAAAACTGGTGAGCTTTCATTTACAAACACATTATTTTAATGATCAATTAAACAGCATTTATAGAGGTACAGTAGACACTGAGTTTATCAACTGAAATTCAAGAATAAGGTAGCTACATTCCTGACAAAAAAAGTCCAGGTACATAACCAAAGCATGATTCTAGCCCAGAGGTTTCAGACAAGGCAAGGACAGAAATATTATTACAAGTTGTACATCCATAAAGCACCCAGAAAGAAATTGCTTTCATGAACAAAGTTAAGAACAGCATCTTTTGTTGAAAATTACACCTTTTTTTCACTTACCAATAGTAAAGCTATTCTCAGCTTTTACCAAAACATGACGTACTTGTATTATGAACCCCAAATCTCCTTTCTGAAGTGTAAAGTCTTGGTTTTGTCATACTACATTTAATTTTTTTTCTTCTCTGCTCTCATTGATATTATATCTGTGTACTAAACTACACTTAATTCCTAATAAACAGGTCACAACCTGTAATCAAATAAATCTGTACCATTCAACCCAACAGAAACATGTGACCTAGATCCCACTGTCAGAATATCCACTAAATCTTGTCCAAAACGGCTCTAAACAATGTCAGTGCTGTCTTTTCATTTCCCTGAGAATCCTAATGTCAAGTAATGACCCTGAGAACCTGTGACAAATCTCATCCTCATCAGCCTTTAAGAACAAATAAATTGCAAATGCATATTCCTAAGGTCCTGCTAAACTGTGTTCCCTGGCCACATCCTAGGAGATGGACAAGGGTTTGGGAGTCATTTTTGGTGTCTGGTGATCATTTCAAGTGTCAAACACAATGTTGTAATGTAAGAATATCAGATCAGTAAGTTCCAAGCAATTTAAAGAGTTTTTTCTTGCTTCGATATATTGGCCTCAGTTTTATTTTTCTTTTCTACTAGTCCAAACAAAGTAATCTTGTCACATTTTTTGTCCTTATTTCAGTGTTATCATCCTAAGCATATGATTTGAATATGAAAACACATTCTCAAAATACCAATAGGTATCTGATTTTTCAGTGAATATTAAAACAGAAAAATCAAATTGTTTAACTTTATCAATACAACTAATTTCTACTTACTTATTTTTAAAGTTCCAATTTTTTTCTTAAAGAACATCAATAAAGCAATATTTTGACAAGATTTCATCACACACACCAAGAATAATGCGCATATAAAATATTATAATATTGTAATAATAAAATCTTTATCCCCCCAATGTTTTTTGCTAATGGGAATCAATCACTGATTTATTTTGATTGCTGTATTTATATAGACAAAATGCATATAACATTTGACCCTGGACATCTAAAAACACATTTATTCATGAGCAGCAATGTAAATGACCCTATAATTTAGAAATCCTTAAAGATCAAGAGGAAAAAAAAACATTTATTAAATGAGATGGTTGAATCCCTAGGGAGCTAAGAAGCTGAATGGTTTCCAGGCTTCATTTAACATGGATGAAGCTCGACACAATGTTGAAACTTTAGCAATCCCAACTAACATAATGAGAAACAAGACTGTCTTATGTTATATTCAAGTTATTCTGGTTAATGAAAAAAACTCACACGTTAGAAAGCAATCTGCAAGACAGATACTACTCTCATTTTAGGCTTATTGAGGAGGTGCAGGTAAAGAAACAATTACAGGCACAATAGGGCCTCTTTTTTTCCCGATTTTTTTTTCAGAAGGTCACGTGTGACTGTAGCACATACTGAAAAGAGCAATAAGTAAAAAATATAACCTGAAATTATTCATAAGGTACAAATGAACTAAAAAAAAAGACAAAATATCTTGATGTTCATCTAAAATAAATAGCTGAGCAATAGTTTCCATCAGCCATCTGCTGTTCCATATAATATTAAATATTTTTTACTAAATCTATTTAGTGAATACTTGAGGAATTTGACCCAAGAATTAAATGTACCTAATGTATTCTAAAGTTTTTTACCAGTAAAATGAAAAATGATTCCGTTAAGGGTATGTCAAATATGTTAGGCACTCCTGAAATCAGAGCAAAAAAAAGTACTATTTTTTCTGAAGTTGTTTGTCTTCCTTCTCCAAGCCTCTCCGTTCACAGAGGAGCACTCATGGGGTATATGCTGTGCTTCAATAAAAATGAAATATGGTCTTATTAACAAAAGGAAGAGAACAAATTTTGCTTTAATAAAGAAGGTCATTCATAAGATTTTTCAACAACTGTTTTGGTAATGACACTCTTTATAGTCCTTGCAAAACTAAACCATTTTGTGGATTTATTGTTCTGAAGGGCCTGTTGCTCATGAAAATTAAAAACAATTTCTATTGGCAATAAAATTTCCTATAAAAATACATTAGATGTCACTCATATTTCAAAGTAAGAGCCAACATCCAAGTTCCAACACCATCTTACATAAACTTTCTTGCTCCTCCTTCTGTGTCTTCAGATACCATGCAGTTTGAGTCAAGAGCCTGAAAAACAGATGTACCTTTTTAATGTTAACCATTATGGAAACTTGTATGAGCTTTTATTCCTAAAGAAAAACACAAGCAAAATCCCAGACATCCCAATTAAATGAAGAGCATTTTCATCACCTGCTAAAGGTGGCATTCTATTTTGAGGTAACATTTGTGGGATTCAGTTGCCTGAACACCGTCACTCAAGTGTCATTTCAGACATCCAAAAGTAAATTAATATATTCACCTTAAAGTGGAAAGAACTATATCTGCAAGAAGAAATGTTTTTTTCCTTTTTTTTTTCAAAAAATAAGGAAACAAGGTTGTGTGAAATTCAGTTTCCTGAATTCAGATGTCTAGCATCACTTCAGGATAACACATCTGGCCTTCAGTTCTTCCAGAATGGTACAAGCTGATTGTCATGTCTGACAGCTCATTCAGATTGCTCAGGAAGCAAATATTTCTGCCTCATAATTTTATCCTTTTTTTAATATCTCCATGAAAGACATATTTTTGAAAATTCTTTGAAAGAGATAAAAAGGAGTTTTGAACTATTTGAAATGTTAGCTAGCCAAACACTAAAACGTAGCTGAAATGTATGTCATAAAAAAATAGAGAGTATTAAATGGGCATAGATTTCATTATTTCATTCCCTGCAGTTGTGAATGGAGGTTAGATCAGTAATTAGAAAAGAGAAAATAAAACTTTAGGCTATGCATTTCCAGTCAACTAAAACTGAGAAATTTTCTTCCTTCTGTTCTGTATCTCTCTGAAACAATGGCTCTCTGAGGAGGTCATAATGGTGCTTCTTCCAAGCTGTGCACCTGAAAACAGAATAACAGAATTTTTTGTTATTATTTCATTGCTTTCTTATTATTATCTGGGTTTGGGGGTTTGGGTTTTTTTTTTTTTTTCTTTTTTTTGTGTGTTTCTTTTTTCTGGTTTTGTTTTTTTTTGGTCTCATTAACTTAAAAATCAGTACCCTTACAACACCCATCTACTTACTTTAGTAACGTCTAGCTGTAGCATCCTTCATGTCCTCACTCCATACTTCCACCTGTATATGTTTTCACAACTTTCCCATTGTTTTCATGGAAGTAGAACAGTTGCTGTGAAAGTCCTGAATAAGGAAGTCTAAATAGCATGAAAAAAGTTCCCCTTATGGCACTGAATGTGAGCAATAAAAGATTACAGCATGTAAAACCAAAGTAAAGATGGGAGAAAAGCTGATGACATGGATTTGAAAAAATGTATGTTTACAACTGACGGAGATTACAACAGCTTTATTTTTACTGCAGATTTATTAATTTCATTGTGGTTACATCAGACTCAGATATTGTAACACAAAGAACCCACATTTATTGCTGTTTAAATATTTGGGACTTTTTAAAGGTGTCATTATTTTTTAGCCTACTATGACTGCTATTTTTGAAGGATGAATCCTAATGGGAATCTACAAGTGATCCATGTACAAAACACTGCTTTAGCATGAATCATCCCTAAACTGACAACTCCCACTGCTGTCAAGATTTTAGTGGTTGCTTTTTCACATTTGGTGGTATGTTTAAGTAACTAAGTAAGTGAAGCGACTCATCTTTTTATAACTTCTTAAAAACCCTCTGTGTCCTTCTGACCTCCTTCAATTTGTAAAATAAAATACTGATATCAAGATTATCAAAATTCAATACAATGTTCAGCATTCCAGGTGCAGCTGAATAGGAGCAAAGTAGATGAACCGTAAGAGCAAAATTATTTCAGTCTTCTGTTCTTCTTCTTGTGAAAAGGAAGCCTGAAGTCAATGGAAACACAGAATTGTTAAAAAGCTTGCCACACTGTAGGAAGTAAAAATAACCCTATAACATCAAAAACAACCCTATAACATCAGAAACAGAATTTGATAATTTAATGGAAATGTATATGATACATAATTGCAAGACCAATTTCCCATAGTGTGGAAAACCCTATATAAGCCAAAAGTAGTATTTATTTAAAACCACTAGAACAGAAAACAACTATAATCAACTATTGTGTAAGAACTAATATGTACAATAAAACCAGAAATTTTCTACACTTTTCTTCTTTTTCCACTTCAAGGAATGTATGCTAATTACATATCCACATAGTTTTCTAAAAGTATTACAGTAAAAATTGCATTATATGCATCATACATATGCAGTGGATCTTTTGCAAGTTGCAATTTTGTTCTTTGCAGTTCTGTTTGCAGAGAAAAATCTCCATAAATAAATATTTCCTAGAATAAAATTACATTACAAAAATATTTAGCTCATTTGAATTCAGAATCACGTCCTAACACTTCAGGCCTGCAGATGTTTAGCTTTGAAAAGAAGCCATTTACCCATATAGTGTAATCAGTTTACATGTGTTGTTATAGTTCAGTCATTGTTTGAGTTGATGTCTGACATAAACGACTTTCCCCCCTCTGCAACATCTTTTTTTTTACTATTTATATGATAATACCATCATGACAAGATCATTCACTGCTTATGCAAACCTTTCCTTTCATGATGCTTTGAGAAGCATTTGCATCACTTGCATTTTCCTCTTTTTATGTGAAGATTGAATATCCAGCTGTTACCTAATTAAGTCTGCCACAGGCAAAAATCTGGCTTTATGTACCTGCAGAGAGAATTTCATGGTGTTTTAATGACTAGCTATAGATTGAGTGAAGTGACTCAAGAGGCAATGCAAGCAAAAGCTTAGCTCAAACAAGTGCCAGAGCTGTCAATTTCCAATTAAGAGACTTGTTTGTCTCTCGTGACAGTGAACCACCACAAATTACTTGCTTTAGCTCCTCTGGTTAATCTTTTGCCACCTGACAGATGGAAGTAAATCAGTTGACTTATGTTAATCACTTCCAGGAAGTGAGAATATTTAAATCTTGGCACAGTATTGCATCTGTGAGGACAGCATTAGGAGGTATCACAACAGCAACCCATTATTTATAGATAAGGTGTCATTTCAAGTGTATATGGGTGAGGGGGTTGGGGTGGAATGACTGGCAGGGAATATGGGGAAAATGAAAGGCATCATTTAGCTTTTTCTCAAAAGCTCTCCCACTTGAGGAGAAAGCTTCTGATTGTTCCTTTCTTGCATATTTATGTTTTTAGAAAGCTAAACACAATTTTCAGCAAGATCAAGTTGTTATCACACATATATATATATATAAGACATGAGTACAGGTCTCCTGAAAAGTTTTATACCTAGCAACAATATCTGTGTGTAATAATTAAATACACCTTTATTAAAAATAATAAAATCAGTATGGCATTAACAAAAAACCCTGGGATTAATTCTCTGCAGAAAAAGGGAGAATAATTTTTTCTATTACAAAAAAGGCTAAATTATATTTGAAAAATTATGAAACATCTATTAAGACCTTTAACATGTAGCTCTAAAAATCCAAGCTGATGACATGAGCCTTGAACTAATGCCTGGTAATACCTGACAATGTGAGAGCAAAGT
Organism: Taeniopygia guttata; assembly: GCF_048771995.1. Taxonomy (NCBI): domain Eukaryota; kingdom Metazoa; phylum Chordata; class Aves; order Passeriformes; family Estrildidae; genus Taeniopygia; species Taeniopygia guttata. The sequence goes on along the minus strand of NC_133026.1, from coordinate 58,444,301 downwards.
GTATTTCAAAGCAATTTTAATATGATTCTCAGTTTGCTTCTGGCAATTTTCCTATTTTAATAAGACTGTATAATAATTTGGAGAACAGCTTGGATTTCCATGGTACCTCATCATTCTCCCAGTGACTGTCCTTTCCATAGGATTAATACGACCAAAATTATTAAATTATTTGATGGACATGGGCTTTCAAACACTTTTAGTTATTTCAAAATCATATATGATATCACATAATTTAGGATAAAAGGTAATAAGAACATTGTTTAAATTCATTCACACTTAAAATTCAAACTTCCACAGTTCAGGGCAGGACTTAATTTGGTAAGGAAAAATGCTTCAAGAGAGAAAATAACCTTTTCTGGAAAATGCCATCAACGGGTGCTTAAGAGGTGCATTTTTAAATATACAGATAGAAAAATAGTTCTATAGCTATAAACCACAGTTTGCTACTTAGATAGCAGTCAAGTAAGCAAGTGTCATTTTACCACTGATCATTTACCTAGAGCTCATGAAGGATGATACAGACTGAAACTGCACCGTTCCCTTCTATCATCAGCACCTTCCGATTTACACAAACATTTACTCACTCCAGCCCCCTCTCTGACTTAAAAAACTGAGCTCCATTTTGTTGAGATTGCAGGACAGAGGCATTCGGGCTGGATTAATATTACATGGATATTAACAAATTCAAAACTGCTCCTGAACTTTTCTAATTTATTTTAAATAATTTATCTTTCTTACCTGACTCCCTTTGGAGAAGGTTCTTTTCGTGCTGCATGGCTCAATGATTTTCCATGGACTTCAGAAATCTTTGTACATATAGGGAGTATTATCAGGAGTGCTAATTAAAAAGATAGTATTATTGTATTCTGAATTGCATATGAAGTTATACTAAGAATAGTTACACTCCCCTCCCCCATATGTTTTTCTGACCAAATATACATCCACCTTCAAAAAGAGTGCATTTTACTCTGGCTCAGAAGTCTAACTAGCTTGTTTTCCTTCTATTGCTTTCAGAACCACACCGGGTTAATTATCATTCATGTTTGCAACAGGCAGCACAAACTCCACTTGAATGGATGCAGGGGAGTCTGCAGTGCTGTTTAAACAAAATAATAGGCCAGAGAAAAACATGGTGCTAAATATCACTTCCCAGGTAATTAACTGTGTCTTGAGTGCTCCCCATCAACCTTCTTTCATGTTCTGTTGATATTTTCCTGCATGCAAAATGTTGTGTCTTTAAAACATAATACACCAAATTTTGTTTTACATTGCTGTTTACTCACAGAAACACACATATTTATAAAAGGCTGTTCTTTGGCTTCCTGCCTACACAGCTGATTTTTTTTTTTTTCCTGGCATATAACATATGCAAACTATAAAAAAATCTCACATTCAGAAATTCAGTTAGAAGTCAAGAGTGAAATTACAAAATAAATTTATTTATGACCCCATTGGCTTTCAAATTGCAAAAATAACTTACTTCTCTATCTAGAGCATATACAGCACAATGTATTCAATCAGCCCATATAAAAAATATGTAGAATACTACATTTTGAACATGCTAGAGTTGTTCCCCCCAAGTTAAACATAAAATTCCTCAAGTCATAATAGTTCTTCAAAATTTCCTTCTCTAAAATTGAAAGTATTTCATTGGTTAAAAGATGATATCTTGAGGTTTCTTTACCTTTCATGTACCAAAATTCCTGTTTGCTTTGCTATATTTTCCATATAAGTTGTGTTGAACTATTAGAAACATTCATATCATGTCTATATCCTAAATTTCAGCTCCAGCAATACAGAGAGCTTAGAAGGAAAGATATACAAAGATCCACCAATGCTGAGCTTTCAGGTGGGGTCTCCAGATGGTATTCTGCTCCATTATATTCAACTTAGAAAACTGCCATTTAAAAAGTATGTAAGTACAAATCCCAGTAGAATATCTGATTATTATGATTCATGAGTAATTGGGAGAAAAAAAAATACTAAACTGAAAACCTGGAAGTCTGCCAGACAGAAAGCTAGAAAATGACTGAAGTGAAATAAATAAGTAAATAAAATGAAAATTAAAACCTCACCTAATTAACATGAATAATGTCATAATAAAAAAAAATAAAGGGATTTCTCTATTAGAATAAAACCACCTTGTGTATTCAATTTTTTTCACTTTATTAATACATCTGCTTGAATGTCTGATAGCTATATATATTCATTTTTATGAGTAGGAATTTGGAGTTTTAACTGATTTCTTTTGATATACATACAGCACACTATAGCCTTATGTCATTAAAATGTTCATATCATAGCAAGATATAGAGTGGGCAAACATGTTATTTAAAAAATAGTGGGGAAACCATGATAATAGGGGAATTATGATATAATTTCAGCTTGATTTCCTCAAAGAAATTTTTCTTGACTCCACAAAAGGGAATAAAGTATCTTAGAATATAAAATTCACCCATAAGTAATTCTTGGTGAGCAGAAGCTAAAAGTTTCAATATTGAGGAGCCTACTAATTCAAAAGGGGTTGAAGGTCAGAAAACACCATAAAAATTATTATTACTGATAATGCAAATGCAATATTTTATCTTATAAAAAAGAAGTACAGAGACCCATGTAATAGAAGTAGTAGACAAAAAAATACATTTATAAAAATATATATTTACAAAAACATAAAATATAGAAAATTACTTGAAAAACAAAGCTAAAATAATAAATATTGTTTTTTCATGATCTACATTAAGTAAAATATTTTTATCCTTAGAAAAGATTCTCTGAAATAAAGCAACTAATAATTCATGAAACCAGCAAAATTTGGATTTCCATATTACATAGGAAATGTAAAGAGCACAATAGTAACCACATGATTATACAGCTGGCTCGTAGAGTACGTTTTGGAGGAAAATATTAATTATTTTTAAAATTTATTTTAAATTATTTGTTAAATTGTTATCTTTAAAATTGTAAAGGTTTAAAAATATCTGAGACACTTGGCCACAGTTTAAGGTAAAGAACAATCTGATTCTTATAGCACTTGATAAGTGGAAATTCATCTGTCTACCTGTTGTTGAAATGAATGGCTTATCAGCACATGCAGGATTTTAGGCCAGCCTATCAGTGAAGGTGAAAATATCATGAGCAAGCCTTTAAGTCAACTCTTTTTTCAGCATAGCTGCTTCACATTTCATAAGAAAGGAGTTTAAATTCTGTAATATTTGTGATTTTGACTTTTATGTGAAGAAAAGTACAACACTGAGTAAAGTACCACAGAGATCAGTACAGGGACCTATTTTCAGAATTTAATGGTTTTGTTAAGAGCAGTATGGAATATATGAGGTCAACCTACTTTTTGCTTTCTTCACAGACAGATTTGAACAAGAACAAACAGGAAGACAACGCATCTAACCTATGCGCATATTTTTTCTATTTTGGAGTAGCAAGAAGCCTGACTTAAATGAAATTATTTTAATATTAAATAAAGAGCAGCTGTATACCAGGATACAGCTAGTAAACACAGTCCATATAAATATTCCTAGATAGCAATGTATGAAAACAAGATTAAAACATGCCTATGGTATATGAAGCTGAGTAAGAATTTCTGTATTATTATGTATGAACAAACAACCAATTAAAAAGTAATTGGGAAAATGTAGAGAGGAAATATTTTTCTGTATATGCAAAATCAGGTATGGCTTCATTAAAAATAAATTTTAATCACAAATAAACAAGCATGAAAAATAGAGGAGACTGATTTCTCTTTATAATAGGGTATATACAAGTATAAGATATGAGGATTTTTCATAAATACATTCAGCTATGTACAATTGTTTCAAGCTAATCAGAAGGAACAAAGACAACAAAGTTCATTTAATCTCTGTCCTTCATTCCTAGGACCCATACCAATGCCATTTTTAAAGGAATATTTCTGTGATTATTTCAAGAATACTCCAAGAATTCCAAGGTTTATGCCTCTGGAATCTCCTTCAGCAATCTAATTTGACACTTTGATCTTTAATAATATATTATTTCTGCATGTTTCATCCAAAGATTCCTGAGTAAAATTTAGTCTCAGTACTTCTTGTCCTATTTGTCTTAGTCACCACAGAAACTTCACTAGCTGTTTGCATTAAAACAGTGCAATATCTGTACTTGTTTGAAAAACAGGCAATGGGATGAAAGAAGGGAGATGGATGGACTCTTCCTTAGGATAAATAATATCAATTTATTCAAAGCAGTCCACACTTATATTTGCATTAGTAAAATAAATACTTCCATGGACCACTTCCAGGCTGTGAAACTTGGTTTCTTTTACAGCTACATAGTTAGTATAGCTTTCACAGTTTGGCCAATACAAATTTTGCATTTTCAAAAACAATACTGAAGGACACAGAAGGAACAATGCCTGGCAGCAGTTCCAGTCATAACTTTCTGAAGGGTAGGAAATGGTATAGTGGTGTGGTACGAGCCATTCTCTGCCAGTTGTTTTTCCTGACAGAGACCCTCTCATATTTGGTTTACCAGAACACGCTCAGCCTGATCACTGCTGAGTCACTGCTTTTTTCAAGGCTTACTGCTTTGAGCTATGCAATTATCCAGGCTTTCATATTAATAGAAGAAGTGGTTCAGAAGATTGTGATCTTTTGAACTTTAGAATCAGAGTTTTCTTGTGGGATTCAGAAAATGTAATCTGAAACTTGCAAAACATAGCAAAATTTAGGCAGGCATTCTCTTAGTACAGATTCTAATGAATAGAGCATAATTCTAGAGAGATGGAACATCATTTACAAAACTGTGGCTTCTACCTACATTTTTTTCTATTTTTACATTTAAAATTTAAATTTTCTAGTCAGGCAAGTGAAAAAACAGTTGCTTTATATTTTATAATTCAATTTTTTTTCTTAAATAATATTTACTCCACTAGGTATTTTTGTCCATTTTTTTTACAATAATTCTCTATACAAGTTTATCTTCCCCTTAAATTATTAAGGCTTTGTTCAGCACATTCCTCTAAACTCTTCCTACACTAATGTCTTAAAGTTTAGTCTCCTTGTAAATTACTGCAGAAACCAAGAGAGCAATAAAGAAAGAACATTAAAAGTTTCAATCAGAAAAAAGAATATGACTTAATATATATAATAGAACCAAATATTTAAAGGAACCAAGATGTAATTAAAAATATCTATCTTGAAATATTTTCCAATTCCATAAGTATATTTCTTTTATGTTTTTGCATATTAGAGTTTGAAATTTAAATTGAAGAGAAGCTTTCAATTTGATGTGTAAAATAGACTTTGAAGTATTATGTAAGATTCACTTAAAAATAAGGAAATGTTTTATAATTAGGATAAATACGTAAGAAAAGTGATCATTGACATTAAGATTTCTCCATAAGTTGTGAGTGTTTCCTTTTGCAGGAGCACAACATATTTCTTGATGCCAACTTAATTTAATTGGATGATCTTTGATACTGCAGAGCAACTGAAGTGTTCTTAAAGTGGAAAGCTATATCATAAAAGTACAACTAAAATGTTTGAGAAGTTGATTTTTGAAAATATACTTTTATTAAGGGGAGAGAAAAATAAAAAAAATATCTTTCAGTGTCACTGTACCAGGTTAACATAATAATAGGAAGTGTAGGTAGGCAGAGGTAATTCAGAATACAAGTAAGCGACCCACAGTAAAACAATCACATCTTTATAAGTTTTCAGAAGTATTTCTAATGAAAAACAATACAATTCAGAAGAGAAAATCCCCATTATCTAGAAAACGTTTTTAAAAAATCTTTATTCTGGATTAATATTTGAAGATATCACTATTATATGGAATTTTGGATGCAATTATAATTCAGTTCCCAATGAAATGGAAATGTTGGTAATCTTTACTGAAAGAAAAAGTAATAAGGATTAGGAAAACACAGATTAGGGACAAAGTGCTTCTGTCACTTACAAAGGAAAATGTTCAGGTGTGGTTATGCCTCATACAGTCAAGACAGTTAAATTTCATACAATATAGAGGTATGGAAGACAAAATACAAACCCTGTAGACTTTTAATTAAAGCTATCACTCAGAATACCCCAAATCTGGATATGCATATTGCATAAATGAATAGTCAAATATTCAGATTTGCCATCCTTTGAAAAGAGTTCCAGGGAGTTATTTTCATGATCTTGTGGTGTTGCTGCTGCAGAAGGAAGAAAGTGCAGTGTCATTTAGTCTCTGCACAGACTGAAGGTCTCCTGGTTCAAGCAGAAGTCCAGTTATGGGAGTTTTTTCACCTACCAGAAAAATGTAGGAGGAAAGGATGGAATGAGGATGAGGACAAAACTGCATCTTTTAGTCAAAACAGATTCAATAACAAGCATTCATGTCCTGAACTGAAATCTTCAAAGTTATTTTTCAGTTTTGCATTCCTGGATTCTGCCCCACTAGAATCAATAGCCATCATAGACCTCTGAGTGTATTTTTCACTCTAGTGAGAAATCTATCTTACTTTGACAAAAAGTACTAATTTGAAATGAAGGCAAACTGCATATTGGGGGGGAGGGGGGGCAGGTGTTACGTTCTTTATATTTTTTGTTCAGAGAAGCATTATTGTCTTATTGAAAGCTTATGTTCCCTTAGGTGGCCAGTGTTCAGCTTTACAAAATATCCTCAAAGCGAACAGCACAGTGCATAAGGGATCCTGACTGCTTTTACACTCCAATAGTCAGAGCTCATTACAACAAACATTGTCAAGACAGCACCCTTATTCTTGAAGGCATAACCCATGGCAGAACTGGATAACCCAACAAATTTCAGAGTTTAGGAGAAGTTCTGTGAAAATAATTTGTGTAGAACAATTGACAGCCTTATTGTGAAAGAGGCTTGGTGTGACCTCAGAAAGAACACACTTCATATGTAGAAGTGAAACTGTCCCCTTGACTGTGAATAAAATCACACAAAAAAAGCATCCAATAGGCAAAACTTAAATTTTTAACCCTTTATGTACAGGAGAATATAAGAGGAGGATGTAAGAAGGGATATTGCACAATACAAGAACAGTTTTGCCTTTAACCATGGCCAGGAGCCCTATGAACAGGAAATTTTTTTCTGTTTCTTTTCTGTTTATTTTCTGTTTATTTTCTGTTTCTTTTCTGTTTGAAAACCTATACATAAAAAAAAAAAAAAGTATTAAAAAAGCAGTGAAAGTTGTGGAACTAATTCAATGCTCAATTAATTTAATAAATTTAATTCTTCCAACAGAACTGCCTCAGCTGGACTCTAAGACTCTAAAGTGGTTTAAGATCATATTCTTCAATTAATCAAATGAATTTGTCATATCTCCCCAGTGCAAGCCTATCTTGACAGCAACTGCCCAGCATTTTAAGTGAAAGAGGAGACTGTTGCTTTCAGACTCTGAAAAAAAAGGGTGGGGGTTTGTGGGGAGGATAGATATAACAAAATGAGTAAAAGAAAAAAGGGTAACATATATAATTTGTTAGGAGTTGCATAAGTTACAGGATTCAGGAAACTCATATGTTATATTCTTTCAGTAGGCTGTGTCAAGCATATTATCAGAGACCTTCTTCCTTCTCCTTATATAGTCTTCTCTTGGGTATCTAGAGTAATGCTCAAGTGCCTCCCAACATCTGTTCTCAGAAGCAAAAAATATATTTTTATTTTCATTCCTGTGAAATAATGTTGTGAAATTGTGGAGCAAAGTTGCTTCTATCTGCTCTTCTCTCTAAAAAGATATAACAAAATATATAATATTTTGGATTTTCTAAATTTTAATCTAATTTTTTAACAATTTTACTATTTCAGGTATATCAAGAAGCCTCCTTGAATTCACTGACATTGAGGAAGGAATGTTGGAGAGAATCAATATCCTTATTTCATATATTTCCCTAGGTTAAAAGCTAAGCATAGACATGTCATTTATATATTTATTTCAGTCTGTATTATATGAAATATGATATTAATAATATAAAATAATATGAGCAGTATTTCTGAAAACTAAAGAATGGATATTGACTAGAAGTAGAAAATAATTTCTCCATGATAGTCTACAAAGAAACACTATGTAGTGTATTCTTCTCTCAATTTAACAACTAGTAACAACCTGTCAAAGGAGGACAGGAAAAAAAAAGATTTTGAAAAGGTGTGAAAGTTTTATCAAACTTCAACCACTGTTTTGATTAATTTTAGCACGTATAGATAAGTATTTTTCAAGCATAATATTAAAAATAAGAACTCCCCAGAACAGTCCATTCTACTTCCTCTTCACACCAATCCATTTTTTCTAGGCATTTCAAACAAATAGTCTCTGTTTTTCATGTAACACCCTTATGCACTTTACAAAAGGATTTTGTGAGCAGTGAGGACTGGTTATTGTTTCTAATTTAACAAGTGGAATATCTGTGTGCTAGATGAAATAAAGGGAACAAAATCTGTCATAGGACCATTTTCATATTTCCTGGTAGCCTATTCATCATATGAGTGGAAAAATATAAAAGTTGCTATCAAAAATAAAGTTCCAAACTTTCCAAAGATGACTTAATCTTTCATTTTCTGCTACTGCATGTATCCCCATTCTGCTAACAAACATTACTCTGGTACTGGAATATATTATGACCTATGGGCTATATGCCAAGACCTCTATTTCTATATGGTATGACCTTATACCAGCAAAATCCTGGAGCAGATCCTTCTGGAGACTACTTAGATACATGGAATATAAGGAGACAATTTGTGACAGCCAGCACGGCTTCACTGAAGGCAAATCATGCCTGACAAATCTAGAGGGCAGCTACAACAGGCTTACAACATTGGTGAATAAGGGAAGAGCAACTGGTGTCATCTGTGTTGACTAGTACAAGCCATTTGACATCACTCAAAACAGCATCCTTGTCTCTACACTGAAGAGAGATGGTTTTAATGGGTGGACTTCTGAGTGGATAAGACATTGTCTGGATGCTTGCACTGGAGAACTGAGGTCAACAGTTCATGTCCAAGCAGAGGCCAGTGAGGAGTGGCATTCCTTGGAGGTCAGTTGTGTAGACTTCTGCTGTTCAACATCCTGTCATGGACAGTGGGATCGAGGGCACCCTCAGCAAGTTCACTGATGACACCAAGTTATGTGGGGCCAACAACCCGCTGGAGGGAAGGGATGCCATCCAGAGGGACCTGGACAGGTTGGAAAGGTGGGCCCATCCAAAACACATGAGGTTCAATAAGGCCAAGCAAAAAGTCCTGCACTTTTCTTGTGGCAATACTGAGCATAAATACAGGTTAGGGGATGAAAGGATTGAGAGCAGCCTTTAGGAGAATGTCTAGGCAAATCTGGTGGATAAGAAGATTGACATGATCCAGCAATGTACATTTGCAGCCCAGAAAGCCAACTGTATCCTGGGCTGCATCCAAAACAGCATGGCCAGCAGGGCCAGGGAGGGGATTCTGCACCCCTGCTCTGGTGAGACCCCCCTGAAATACTGCATCCAGATATGGAGCAAGTCCAGAGGAGGGCTACAAAGATGATCAGTGGGCTGAAGCACCTATTCTATGAAGACAGGCTGAGAGAGTCGGCATTGTTCAGCCTGGGGAAGACAAGACTTTTGGGAGGCCTTATAGCTTCCTTCCAGTACCTAAAGGGGACTTTCAGGAAGGCAGGAGAGTGCTTTTTTCCAAGGGCATGCATTGATAGGTCAAGAAGAATGCCTTTAAACTGAAAGGTGATAAGTACAGAATAGATATTAGATGTTCTTTACTGTGAGGGTCCTGGGTTGTTGCCCAGGGAATGCCCCATTCCTGGAAATGTTCAAGGCCATGTTGGAAGGGGTTTTGAGAAATCTGGTTTAGTAAAAGATGTCCCTGCCCATGGCAGGGATTGGGACTTGATGGTCTTCAAAGAACCCGTCTGAATCCCAAACCATTCTATGATTCTAGAGCAAAATAATAAGTAGCAGCATTAGACACTATTAATGTCTGAATAAACCTACAATCATCTACACATGCTAATTCTCCACTCTTTCTTGAAATTAAAACTACTAATTTTCCTGTTGAATTGTTTTGCTTTGAAATTCTCACAAATTGAAGTGCCACTCTTTTTCAATGCCAACAAATTATTTGTTTTTCAAAGGAACAAGTATTTAACTGTTAAAGCTGGTTTTCCACAGTAAAACAAAACAACTTTAATATATTTGGTCTCACAATTGATAAATAATCCATCTAAACTCAGAACTCTTGAAAATTAAAACAAAGCCCCCTTTGGTACATTTAATTGTAAAATTTTCTCACACACAAACTTATGTGCAACTTATGGAAAATTTTGTTGGGCAAAACATACCAAAAACAAGACAGAGGGGCAGGAAATAGAATTATGGTCCCACAGGAAAACATATTTTGCAATAATTTTTAAAAGATTTTGAGAGGAAGTGTCAAAATATTTCAAAGAAAATAACATTTTTTACTATAGCTGACAAAGTAATATTTATTTGTTTTCTTCTGATTTCCTCACAATACTGATGACTGTGCAGCTTCTTTTTGTGATATGTTGTGTATGCCACGTAATTTTATTTCAGAATTACAGCTCTTTTTATTTTAGGTGTGATTTTTTGACTCAACTTCCTACTTGGATGATCTCAGCTGTAAGTAGCCTAATTTAGTAAATCAGATGTAAGAAGAAACTAAACAGATTATGCTTCAAGCTGCTTCTGCCTCATTTTAGCATTGTATTACACGTCTACTACAGAAATGGTGTTAAGAACAAGCAGGAGTATTGAAAAAATAACTATTTTCTCTCATTTCAAATGGTTCTGGGAACTACATTTGGCTCTATAATCTACCTGGTTAGGACACTTCCCTGAGTCTCAGTAGAGAAATTTGCCTAACAGATACCTAAACAAACTAGCATATTGGCTACTCTCAACTTTTTCTATGCAAAACATATCATTTCTCCAGGTTTGATTTTTTTCTAGCCCTACTTAAACAACGGCAATGGAAGGTTTTTGAGACAAGGCAATAGAAACAGATGTTTCTAGATTAAATATATATATTGCTACATTGCCCAAAACTGGAGCATAACTGCACTATTTCAAATCACAGGCTGATTTCAGTTTCAGATGAGTGTTACCTAGTAAAGTGTCCAGCTGTGACCTCAGGGCTTCTATGCTGGCTGTTGACAGGAGCCAAACTTTCATTAAAAGCAAAGTGATTGCAGCAACTGAAGAGTTGTTGCTCTGGTGAAACGAAGAGTTCCTGAGTTGCAGAGCTGAAATCTTGTGCCCACCTCCTGTGAGGCCACCTGGCAGTTCTTCCAGAAGCCTGGGTGTCCTTTCAGCCTGTAAATCAACTTGTCCAATACTGTAGCTGCTCAAATGTAGGGCTACTACATCAGCTCCAGAGCTGGCAGCTGGAAGCACTGGATCCAGGCAATGCAGAAAGCATGTGGGGGGCACTTCCCCAGAAAGATTCCAGCGGTCCAAAAAACTTTCTGGGACCTAGAAGAAAAAAATGTTCTGAGTTGGTATTTCCTGTGCCAATTTTGATCCCAACATGATACAGAAACCTTAAACTGTTTTTACCTATGTTTTCTGTATTAAGATGAGAAATGTATTTCAGCTAGGATATTTTGAGAAAGATGCCAACCATTGAAATATAGCTTCCAAATTAAAGAAAGCTCTCTACACAGTTCCTTGAATTCTGCTTGAACTTCCACAGCATTGTCACGCTTCCTGTCAAATTGCTACATACACAATTTTTTTAAAAATCACATTTTGCCTCTTTTAAATGCAGCAATAATACTGCTTTCTGCCCATTGCCATTTCAGCTAATGAGTCAACACAGTGTTTGGTGCAAGGGTTTACCTAAAGAAGAACACCAAAAGACATCTGTAAATGTTAACACTAGGCAAGGTGCAGTATCATTCCAAACCAATAATTGAGCTAAATGTATACTTCAACATACAGTGTAAGTTTTCTGTTGGCATGCTGGCTTGCTTAATTCAAGATGTGCTATACCATGATCATAACCAATATTTTTGAGGAACAAAGTTACTCACTTGCATTGGGTGAAAATTTATCTAATAATAGGCTGGTTTACAATAACAACTTCCAGGCGATACCAACTTCCTGTCTTTTAGAATGAATTTTTTTTTCCCTAAAACAAGAGAGAAATAGGAAAAATAGGATATAAATGTGAGGCAGAAAGAGGCTTGTATCAGATTGTTCCATATTCTTTTCTTATCTTAGCCAAGGAACAACACTGTAGATTTTAACTCAAAATTTATAAAGCCTGGACATAGATTTTTAATAGGATGACAGCTGAAAAAATAAAGAAAAAAAGCATCATAAGGAAGAGGTTTCTCAAGAGGTTTATCAATCTAGTATGCATGGGACAAAATGTCCCTGAAATAAAGGCACATAGCTTAATAAAACATTTCTAACATAATGTGTTTCTGGTTAAAATCTGATTGAAGTAACAGAACGATAAAACCAAACATAACTATTTTAAAATACCAAAATAAGTGAAAACTACATATAGGAAAAGCATTAAAACTCTCACAGAGTAAACCTATTTATTTCTAATATAGAATGATCTTGCAGCCTGCCTATATTCATTAGGTGGGACTACCATTGTGAGTAGTCCTCAATTGTTTAGAACTGAGCATATAACAAGCTGATATGACTGTATGCATTGTTGATTGCTAATTGCAAAGGTATTGCCATCGCAAAGCCTCTCTGATTCAGTACTAGTAGATTAAGAAACAGCCACTGTTTCTTAAAACTAATTCTCCACAAGGTCACAATAGCATCCTACTAAGGAACATTGTCACAAAACACCTTTCTCACAGCTGTGCTCAGGCTAACTCAGTCTGAATTATAGCATTTGCCTTGGAGAGCTTCCCATATCAGTAAGCAAAGTTGTACATGTTCTACATTTTGCCTGCAAACACATAAAGAGCTCTGCACAAATTCATGTAGTAGGTCTGCCCTAGGACTATGGTGAGAATCACAGCATCCTAACTCCAACTGTGGAGCTTTAACTATCATGCTCCATGTGAGGGATACCTCTCAGCTCTGGCAGGTTTTACATCAAGCACTAAGGATTGTAGAATGTGGCTGATGACTGTAATTAGTGTTTATTGTTTGTTGTGTACCAACAGCATGCTTGGAGCAAAAAAACAAAATTAAGACAATGACTGCTGTAGAGATAGGAGAGGCAAAATACTAAACATAGTAGATAAAGAAATGCAAACAATTACAGTTCTACCACGCTGGCTTAGAATCCACGCAGTTACAAAAATAATAAATTTAAATAATAAAATTGCCTGCAGGAAATCTAAAAGGGATTTATTTTTTAATTACACATCTTGGATGAAAAATAATTTCCAGAACCAGGAGAATTAAGCATTCTTTTGACCCTGACATAGACTACATTTTAAAGATTTCTCTTTTTTTAATATGTTGCTTTTATGTAGTAGAGTTGTATATCCCTGCTTTGTTTATTAAATGCATAACATTGGATCAGTCACTAATTATATTATATGAAACACATTTGTAAATAAAATATGAAGGTGTGATATATTTAATGATAAATACAATAAACTGTAACCAACTGTTAATTGTGAGCTCTGGTACATGGTGCTTATATATATGAGTGTGTGTGTAGGAAGCCACTGCAAGACTGAATAAACCTTGGACTAATTAATTCAATTCAGCACCATATAGCAGCTGTGTCCTAGGTCTGTCTGTTTTTAAAGGTAGCCTCAGACTGACCTCTATAAATGCACACTGTAGTAAATATACATATTGCTTCCTGTAAGGTCCTGAAGGCAGCTATCACTTGCTTCATATCTTCCAAATTCAGGCTGCATTTTTCCTTCCTGGAGCTACAACATCCTACCTAGAATCCTAATTTCTTGTTCAAGAGTAGAAGAATTTCCACATCTCTACTTTCTTGTGTAGCAAAGACATAATCAGCCTCCCATCACTGCTCACCTCTGTGCTGATTTCACCCACAATTCTGGATTCACTGACTGATAACTGAGGAGAGTCATTAGACAGGAAAGGAGGAATTTCAGGGATGTTTTAAAGAACATTTGAAGGAATTGAGCCTTAGATCCCTAGAGTGATGCAGATATTTAAAAGTTTTGCATTAGAGGAAAAATATCTTTAAAAAGATATTCAGTACAAATCACCTGTTAATCCATAAAACCAGGCATTTTTTCTGTAATGACACAGGAATGCAATTTCAAGACATGTATACAATATTTTGAGCATATGCAGGTGTTCTTAGGTTAAATTACCTAAACATCTTCTTAGTTAACTATTAATAAATAGTTAACTAAGCAGATGAATGGCTTAATTGATGAATGGCTTAATTGTTCACATTAAAAATCAATGTTTTGAGATGGGACACATCAAGAGAATACTAACAGAATGGTTTATTCTGATAGTTCTAATATTTCAGTAATATTTCAGAGAAACTTTCTCTGCAAAACATGAATGTCTAACAGTAAAGAATTAAAAATTGTGAAGAATATACATCTTGACAGAAATTAGTTCTTTTAAAGCTGGGCCAAGAATACAGTAACAGTAGCCTTTCATGATGCCTTCTGGATGGAACATGGAAAATGCCAAAATATAAAACTGAAAGATAATGGCAAAAAAAAAATCCAGCTTTTTAAAAGCTTATTTTTAAAAATCCCCAATCCTTTGTCATTAAAGGTGTAAAGTAAGTTCAGGTCTGATGTTTTTAAATCTGATTAATATAGCTATGTTAAAACTACTGATTCAAGCCAACTTTACTTCAAGATGACTGAAATATTTTTAAATACTAGATAGAGGAAGTTTTTGAGTTGCCTCTGTATCTCATTTACTACAATTATATTACAATATGATAACATAATTACATTTAATTATAGTGTATAGCTTCACACAAGAGGAATCCAAAAAAATTTAAAGGCGTATGTCCTCTCTGCCTGCAGTAAATACTTTACTGCTAGACAGCTAAATTGCCTGTCAAATATTCTCATGAAGCATTGATAGGCATGTCTATTTTATGATACTCTTTTTGTTCATTTTACTTGCATTAGAAATACCTTAGCAGAACATGAAACTGTTTTAATGGTCCCTGTCTTTTACCTCACAAAACAGTCTGGCATATAAGAGCTCATATTTCCTGCAAGAATGCTGAAAAAAAGTTCTGTTTGTGCTTTTATTTGAATGAAAGACCTAAATATATATATTTAAAGTTATCTTTAAAAATATGCATCTTTAGGAAGGAAGCCTTAGAAATGTCAAAAAACTGTTAAGGCTAAAATTTCCTTTCTGTATTCTCTAACTGAAAAGTTATTATCAACAGCATAGAAAATTACAATTTGTTCATAAAGTCCAAATCTGCTAAGTCTAGAAATAAGATTTACAACATTTTTCCCAGTGACCAACAGCATTTTCCATGAAATCCAGACAAATGGGAAAAAGCAGCATTTTATGAATAGCCAGAATCAGACAGTGTAGGGGTCTATGCCTTTTGGCTTTCTCCTTTAGACATTTGACAGCTCAAACTGGGAAAACAGAAAGTTAGGAAAGGGAACCATCAATGTAAATCAGAAGTCTTTTCTAAAATTTGTATTATTGTCAAACAATCTACACAGACATCTTATCCTTGAGTACCTGAAACATTTAAAGATTTGCATTTGAAAGGGTATTGCCGTCAAGGGGAGATGGGTGAAATTAATACATCCTTCAAAACATTAAGCTATTTTTCTATTTGTAGTTGATTCAAGATTAGTTCTTGTCAAAAAAATTTTTTAAAAATCAATGTAGCTAATGAGGTATTCTTTAAAAATTATTATAATTTCCTAAGAAAGGAATGTACTGTTCATATGTAAATGAGTTTTCCAGTTAATGAATAAAACCAGTCAATCAAACAAATCTGCAAAGGGAAAAAATATTAATAAAAGATTTTTTTTTTGGCTGTCCTTTGCTCCTTAATTGCAGGGAAAAACAGCATGACTATTAATGTGCTATTGCCAAAAAATTCCTATTTTATGAACAATTACTATAAAAACATTAAAATGTAAATAAATGTATCTTGAAGAACACAAATGAAAAATATTTCAACTATTGCTTGAAAATAATCTGTAAGATTTTGCGTGGAATGACTTTTCATCATTGTACCTTAACATAGTTAAAGCATACAGAATGATATTTGCACTGAAAAATATACTAATGTTTCCTCCATCATCTCAATGACAAGTAGATAAGGAAAATATTGCTTGAAAAATGTGTTGGGGGTGGTGATCTTCCTACTGAACTTGTAATTGAGCAATAATATAAAAGTGTTACAATGTAGCCCAATTCTCACTTGATGTGTGATTATAATGCCTCTGATAATAAGAGTTAACAGCATTTTGCTAAAGCATTTCAAGTAGATTAGCATCCATTTGCATACAAGAACAATTTGTTCAGAGTTTTAGCAAGTGAACACATTCTTTAGGAAATGTAGCAGCAGCTTCTGCATTTTTGTCCATCTCTGCAGAATGGCTTTCCCTTTGTTTCTGGAGTCAGTCAGAGGTACAATAGGAGGCTACTCCTTGGGCTGCAGTTAAACAGGACCCATCATCCTTTACAAATCATGCTGAAGTACTGCCTGAGAAGTCTTAGTTACTTTTTACCAACAGAAACCTGAGTGAAAATCTCATGTTCAACAAAATACATAAACCTATCCTTCTTTTTAAGCATGCAGACAATGTTATTAAGAAGCAGAAGTTTATTGTGTACTGTACTCAGATTCAAAAAGATGCTAGAGGCCCTTGGGAAATGGAAATCAGAATATTTTGTACTTTACAAGACTGAAAAGCATAGTTTTCAAATTGCAATGTGGCTAAGTTGAGTATTTTCCTTTTGTGCCTATCTTACTATGATAATAGAAATTAAAGACATAGAGAAAGAAAATGAGATCAGAATAGTTCTGATGCCTTATCTAGCACAATATTTTAGCATGTCAAAGGACATCTGACCTTCTTGTTCATGATCAAATTTTTAACTGCTCATTTAATAACAAAAATTAGCTTCTGGCCTCAGAATGAACGCTACGTTTTTCATTCAAAATTTTTCAATTAGTATTCAGCTTATCACTGCATATGGTCATTACATAGAAATCAACAAATTATTAATTTTTTTTCAGATCTGAGCAAAGTAGACATATTTCTACCTAAGATTTGCCTAAGAGAAATAGCAGGCCTGACACTCTGAATTCATAATACATCCTCTATGCATGCTGACTCAATCAAGTGTGTCTGGGAAATATCTTATTTTCTGTGATAATTTATGAGCTTTAGCAATTTATTATACCTTCTATAGGAGCATGCTTTGCAGCACTTTACATGATATTTTGCCTACAAGTAAAATCCTCAATATAGCCAGTATTCAGTTGCCATGTACTTTACAGTGATGTAGTTTATGCATAAATCTCATTATTTCATTGAATGCTTCTGAACAAGAAATTAGACTTTTTTGGGGAAGACTAAATGCAGATAACTGCAGATGCAGTGCAATCTATCAAAAGTGAACATGGATTCATCAAGAGTGAATCATGCCTGACTAATCCAGTGGCCATCTACAGCAGGACACGCCCCTCAGAGCAAAGACGGTACCCTTGCCTAAGTGAAATCAAGGCACACATGCACTTGATGTGAACTCTGATATTAGAAATCATTAATTATTGTAGAAATTATTCATGGGAATTACTTCTTCTTTCAAACAGCACTGGATATACCCTGAAATCTGGGTTATAAATATTAAACCATATATTTTGGAAATTGTAATGGCATACTGCTAATTAGCAGTACCAGCTACAGTCACACTTTCTTGCAGGCACTTCTGTGGAGGGAAGGAGGATGAGGGATGAGATTAGTGATTTAAAAATTTTGAACTGAAGTGTCCAGTTTTTGCATTCTGGTTACTTATTGCTCTCTTGATTTATGTGAAATGTAATAATGTATAAAATTAGTAAATGCAGGAAATGAGAAGGTGTTAGCAAAAGTGTCCACCTGTGATCAGAACTGGGTCCAAGTTTATTAAATACGCTAGTTTTAAAATATTTTCTAATGCAAATCGCTCCCAATATTTAAAAATAAGTAAATGGATAAATAAAGCAGGTCCAGTATTGCCAGTGATTAATCCTTCCCTTCCCTTCCCTTCCCTTCCCTTCCCTTCCCTTCCCTTCCCTTCCCTTCCCTTCCCTTCCCTTCCCTTCCCTTCCCTTCCCTTCCCTTCCCTTCCCTTCCCTTCCCTTCCCTTCCCTTCCCTTCCCTTCCCTTCCCTTCCCTTCCCTTCCCTTCCCTTCCCTTCCCTTCCCTTCCCTTCCCTTCCCTTCCCTTCCCTTCCCTTCCCTTCCCTTCCCTTCCCTTCCCTTCCCTTCCCTTCCCTTCCCTTCCCTTCCCTTCCCTTCCCTTCCCTTCCCTTCCCTTCCCTTCCCTTCCCTTCCCTTCCCTTCCCTTCCCTTCCCTTCCCTTCCCTTCCCAGAACTTCCCTTCCCAGAACTTCCCTTCCCAGAACTTCCCTTCCCTTCCCAGAACTTCCCTTCCCAGAACTTCCCTTCCCTTCCCAGAACTTCCCTTCCCTTCCCAGAACTTCCCTTCCCTTCCCAGAACTTCCCTTCCCAGAACTTCCCTTCCCAGAACTTCCCTTCCCAGAACTTCCCTTCCCTTCCCTTTCCTTCCCAGAACTTCCCTTCCCTTCCCAGAACTTCCCTTCCCAGAACTTCCCTTCCCTTCCCAGAACTTCCCTTCCCTTCCCAGAACTTCCCTTCCCTTCCCTTCCCAGAACTTCCCTTCCCAGAACTTCCCTTCCCTTCCCTTCCCAGAACTTCCCTCCCTCTGCTCATTGCATACTGGTCAATGAACTAGTATGTCACAAATAATCCAGAAACAGATTTAGATTTTATTTCAATGTCTAGAGGTATCATTTTGGTTAAATTAACCTCTGAGATACATAACTTGTACAAGAGAATTACCTTTGATTGCAATGCAGCCTCACATAAATTACAAAATTAAACTAAGAATGTTTCCCATGTTCAGTACTACAAGGCAAAATTTGATGCAGAAATAAGATCAATAATGAAGCAACTGGATTTTTATCAAAACTGGTTTGTTTTTCCCCAAAACTTCATTTCATTTCTAATACTTATTTTTTTCTAATTTTTTGGCACATATAGATGCAGCATATAGCTATTGTGTTCTAAATACTTTAAAATCAAAATTGTTTAAAAAGTCCAAAGTCTTCTAAGCACATATAAGTTTGCAGTAAGTCTATCTGAAGCATCTAGCACTGTCATCCTCAATAAGATTCACATAAAAATATGCAGTTATTAAATGGGCTGGAGCACTCCAGTTTACAAAGAATAAAATAGAAGTAACTGACTCAGAGGCTGGTATGAGATTTAGAAATGGCAATAATTGTTGGGTTTTTACACAGAGACCCTGAATCTTGATTTCTCTTTGGCACATATAGGGAGAAATTACTTATATGTCTATGTAGTCTAGCATGGAGGAATTTAGGAATTTTGTTTGCTCTAAGCACTTTTGAAAATACACATACGTTATTACTTCGGGTCGTAAACCAATCAACTTTGGAAAGATTAGCAAGACATTTCATTCTGTAATGGTAGCTACCCTATGTCTGCTGTTCCACTGACACAAATTTTTCAACATGAAACAAAAGTAGCAAGAAGACTTCCATTTTTTTTCCCAGCTCCCACACCAGCTTCAATGAAAGCAAAGCACTGAGTAAGTAAAACAACCTAAGCTGCAATCAAACTTATGGGATGATGATGCAGTACTCTTCACAGATTGCAGCAGCAAACTGACAAGAAAGGGCATTGTCCATTGGGCTTGGAGTCAAGCCTGTGCTTAAAAACTAGTCTTCAACTTCCATCCAGGATCTCTTGTCATAGGAGATCAAACAACATTGCCTGTTTTACCTTCTTTTAATCTATTAATGTCCTTCTCATTTCATTTCTGCATCAGGATATTATGGTAGCATTGTAAGTCTTAGCAAATAGGAAAAAAAAAAAAACTTTTTTAATCAACACTCAAATTCCTCTAAGTGTAACCTAGTATCAAGCAGCGTGTATTTTTTAAACCTGAAACAGATGTAATGTGTTACTAATAACATTTCAGGTACTCATTTTTTTTGCAAGCATAACAGTTTCTCCTCTTTAAGAAAAAAATAGATGGAAATTACTGACTTGATCTGGAACTAAAATTTTGTAGGAGGGAAGGAAGGAAGGAAGGAAGGAAGGAAGGAAGGAAGGAAGGAAGGAAGGAAGGAAGGAAGGAAGGAAGGAAGGAAGGAAGGAAGGAAGGAAGGAAGGAAGGAAGGATCTATTTCTTCTGTTTGAGTTGATCTTCTACTATATCTTTTGTTCATGTTTCCTCGTACCTGAGCTCTCCACCTGGGTAATTTAGAACTGGAAGTTTTCCACTTTTGCCTCTTAACATTACCAGAATCAGACTTGCAGTTGTCTGGATCTAAAGCATTGATTTAGGCACCATGTTAAATAGATGTAACAACCAATCCAACTGTATTTAGAAAGTTATTAGACTGTTTCCTATATTAACATATGCACACATAAATTATTTTTTATTTCATGGCCAGCAAAATGAGAAGTTTATAAATCACATTTATTAGACATTTCTATAGCCTCAAGCTGATGGGCACAAATTCAATTTTATGTTAACTTGCTTGAGCAGTTAGCTCACAATTAAGATCTTGAAGAATTAGACTGGTGGTAATAACAATATATGAGAATTTGATCTAAATCTTGGGATTTAACAGCAGTCTGTGAATGAGTTTATATGCAGCTTATCACCACTGGAAACCAGCTCAATATAGTAAAACCAGATCAGAAGGAAAAATTAGTTAGACATTGGGTAAACGAAATATTTCTTACGTTCCTATTTATTCATGCAGTTTCTAATCTACTGCATTTCAGTTAGAAATTCTCTGTTTCACAAAACAACTAAAAAAAACCTCCTACATATATTGAGTACCTTAAACATCCTTGCAGACTGTGAATGAACCTAAACAGATTAAATGAGGAAGTCTTTGTTATTGCAGCTGTGATTGTTTTATGATCCAGCATTAAAATATTCACATTAATGACTAAAGACGGAAATACAGAAATACAGAAATGTTTGTCAGAGAAAAAGAACAACTTTAAAATTCAATGTTTCCTTTTATAAGTCTCCTTTTTAATTGAAGGCAATGTTTTTGGACATCTTACAAGTAAGAAAAGTGTATTTTAATTCTAAGAAAAAACAGTTTATAATAAGGCACAAATAAAAATATGCATTTAAAAACGTACATAAACCTTGATCCACAATATACTCTCATTATTCTCTGTTCTTGGGTTAACTCACAAATATAGTATTAAACAAAAAGGCCCGAAATATAACCTTGTTCTGGATTTTTTTTTCTTTCCTACTGCAGCACAATTGTGGGTCTCTGACTGACACATTGATTTATTCCCAGCAAGGGTCCTATAATTAATGTGACCTTTTGATAAGGTGGGAGATATGGGGTGAGACAAGTGCTCTCAGGAGAGCTATTAGCAACTTCTGAGCAATTGCTAATGTTAGAGAGTTATCTTTTTTAATACAGTTTGGAAGATAATTGACAAACCATGATAATGACTAGTATAGGGAAGGAAGGATGGTATAAAAGAGGTGCAAGAACTGTTAATTACTCAAAATGAGGTGATATTTCGCCACTGGTAAACTGTGCGTTTTGGGCTATGGGCTATTGCAATTAGAAATTCCAATAAAGTGGAAAGAAAGAAAGAAATAGTAGGTCTACATGGATCAGAAAGAAGAAAAAAGAGTAAAAAACTTCATCTATCTTAAGAAGCCTTAATTCTCTGCCTTTACATAGCATAGCAGGTGGTTTTATTTCTTTTCATCAGATGGTACTTGTACCAAGGGAGTTTTCTCATTTCCCTTCCCATCTGGTTCTGCACAAAATGATAAAACATAATACTAAGATGACAAAGCCCCACTAACGTTATTTCAACATTAGTTGTATAACTAACCTTTTATTTCATAATCAGGATCCAGTAACCCAACATGACAACAAAACAAGAATTTGCATTGTGATCATTTTTGAAACAAAGGGTAAGAATAAATTGATCTATTAATAATGAAAATCTGTGATTTTGCATTCAGAAGGATAAGGCAATAAAAATGAATGTATATATTTAATGTACGTATATATACACATTTGAAAACATTTTGTTTATTATTATAACCAACATTTTGTTTATGATTATATACATCTACACTGTGAATTATCTCAGCGTGTGCAAAACACAGAACAACAGAAAAACTTGTAGGAGCATAAGTGAAATGCAATCAAATGGAGAAAAATGTGAGGAGACTGGTTCCAAACCTGAATGAAACTGTATGACTCTAGCTGGGACTAAATTGATCATCTAAAAAGAAAACAAAAAATCTTCCACCCTCCACTGTGCATGGCTTTTTGAATGTTTGACTACCTGTGCAGAGCTTATTATTTCTCATTTGCATGTTACAGTCTAGACCTCAAAGAAAATCATTGGACAAAACTTGTCTTTTTGGTTTAACACATCATGATAAAATTATGAGATTGAGGGAACAGCAGAATTTTTCACCATGTTTTCAACACTTACTTTGCCAGAAATACTGAGTAGCCAATAGCAAGAGGCAGTAGATTGATTATACACAAAAAACTATCTGGGAAAAAATTGTTTTGAGCAGTGAGGCTTTATGGAGTTGTATGCAAAACTTAGCCAAAAGAGGATGAAGTAAGGAAAATGTAATGGCTGATAAGACATCACTGGACAAAATAACGTCTGTGATAATTTCAGCACCCATGAAGGAAGAGTGATTCATAAGAATCTCTGATTAATACTTTCATTTTGAAATTATTTGGCAGACTGCACTGAATTTCTGCCATTTCAGAAAATTAAAATTGAAGTCATTCTCATAAGTTAAAACTAGCTGTACAGAAAAAATTAGTATTTCTCTGTAAGGCATCATTTTACTCTTCAATATTTTATCTAGGGATTTTAGACCTTGTGCATTTGTTTTTACTTACTGACACCTTTTCTTTTTACTGAAGCACTTTTGAAAAACACAGCTGTCATGATGAAAATAATAAGGACAGAAAGAGTGAATGAAAAAAAGACAGCACAATTATTGTGAAATTATTGATTTCTAAAAGTCTCAACCTGAGCCTTCACAATCTTCTATAACAAGGTCTTTTAATAATCCTGTTTTTAGCCCACCTCAACACCTTTCTATCCCAACACAATCTTCTTTTTCTTGAGGTCTTATTTAGAGAAAGTAAGGCTGCATCCATCAACACTAACACAAACTGGTAGCTCCAATTCCAGCCCTCTGGAACAGGTGAGGTATTTATCAATTGATTATGGAGGCGTCAGCTTTGCACCCAGAATACTAAGTTAAAGAAATGTAATAATGGGCAAGAGTTTGAGGAGAACAGCTAAGAAATCTATCAAGGATGTGATCTTCTACCTTTGTGCAAAATCACAGAGATGACTGAATCTATGTACCCGCACCAGGTAGATACAGGGGAGCACAATAAAACACTCTACTTGCCTTGATAGCAGGCAATTAGCATCAGTGCCTCCAAGCAGCCTTGTCTCACTTCGAGCAGAACATGAAAGTGGTCATGTGCTATGGTGCATCATTTAACTGCTAGTCAGCATTGTATGCTGGAATGCTGCATCCAAATGCAGCACCAGAGATGAGATCAGTAGGTGGCAAAATGCCAAATTCAGACACAAATGTGGTCTGCCAGCAGTTGTGTCATACATGTCCTTTGCAAGCAAACACAAATATCAGTCTGTGGCAGGAGAAACTTGTGAAACAAAACTGTGATTTTCTGCATTTTCTGTGTCTCACCTCAGTTTCTCTTCTGCCTCCTCATCAGTAGTTGCTTTCCTTGAGAAATTTTAGGGAATTTTATTTTAAAGCAAGGGAAAAACTGCTATCAGTCCTTACTTATCACCACATGAATGCCTGAACATATTTTCATCACATGCTAGTTTTTCAGTAGAAAGCTAGCACATACTTCCCAAGTGGACATTGGAAAAGCACATAGCTGAGGAAAGGTGTCTTCATATTTTTTCTTAGTTTACCAATATTGAATTCCATTTTACATGTCAATAAATTAAAATTATTTTTCCTGTGTAACATCTTTCTAACCCCTTATGGTGAGTGGTAAGAGATTTCACTGTATTTATCTTGACCCACAGGCTTTTCCATCTTATTTCTCCCTCAGTGCTGTTGGGGGCAGGCAGAGGAAGACAGAGCAGCTGGATGAGCATCTGGCAGCCAGCTAAGATAAACCTACTACATTAACTAAAACTTATGTGAAAACATGCCCAAATGTGTATGAATAGGTATTCAAACATCACTATTTTTAGATGTTTTCCTTCTTTTTTTTTTTTTTCTTTTTTTTTTCCTGTGTGGAATTTTTATTTGGTGCATATTGCATTTATACAACAATCTTTCTTGGACCTTTTTCCCCTTCATTTTTCTCTGAGATGAGCCTCATTCAGGTAATTCTTCCTTTTCCCAAAACATATTAATGTTTCACCCTCTCCTCTACAAGAATACTAAGAAGGAGGGGATGGTGAACATCTCTGCTAAACTCAGCAAGCTGATGCAATGTGCACAGAGAGCAGCTGGAGCCACAAATGGTGACCAGTTAGCATGAGTTTCAGAGACTTTGATGTATGTGCTCCAGATCAGTCATCACTCATGGACACCAAAAAGGGTCCAAACCACCAAAATATAAATCAACGCATAACAGCAATGAACAACTGCTAATGTATCACCAGTGGCTCCTGGACTCTTGCAGAGAACAAATCACAGAGACATTATATGTTGCAGCAGAAACCACTGCGTGAAACAAAGTAGTGGCTGTTAGCAGGCACATGTACATGTGCTGTATTAATAAAGGGGAGGAGGCTTCTTTCTTCTTTAATACTTTAATTACTTTGCTTTCAAGATGAGCTTTTGCAGGGCATAAAGTCTGCATCACATGATATTTATCATGCTGCATTAAATATATGTTTGCCCATTAATTATATACATGTATTAAACACATATATACAAGCGTTAGTGAAATAAGTTGTCTAGATGAGGCCTACAAGCGTCCTGCCTACAATGTAAACCAAACCAAACCGAACAAAAACAGAGCAAAAATAGGGCAAAGACAATAAAACAAAGTTTTAAGAGGAACAGTAGTGTGTGTCACTGGTGCTCGTGAGTACTGCTGAGGACTGTCCTGCCAGCACAACCATTTTGCTGTTGGTGTTCCTGTGCTGAGGCTGCAGCCAGCTCGGAGCTGGCTGGGGACCCCTTGGGCTGTGCTCTGCTGAACAGTGTGGTCTGCTAATTCACATTTCCTAATAAGTGCTAGCCTACTAATCACCGCTCCTGCAATTGTTCCAGAGCAAGCAGTGCACATCCATTCTGCAATATGCTTCCTCCCAATTTACCCCACGGCACTCTTAGATGTATCAAAATGTAGTCAAAGCAGAATAACAGAACATACTGGGAAAGAGGGAAGATAAGATTAGGAAAATTTGAGGTTAATTTTTTCTCAGCAGTTTCTTCTTTTGCCTTAAATGTTTATTTGCAAAAATTACATTTCATTATATTTGGGTGAAGACTTCACCAATAAAAGTGTCCCACTGAATACTGAGCAAAATTAAAATACACGACAGCAAAAGAGGGCAGGTGAATAAACCAAAAGAAACCAACTCCTGATCCTTAACTCAATTCATGATTCTTAAATCCACAACAATTACATTATCATGCTAACACTATTGTCATTTGTAGTAATGAGAAAACTTCTCTGTTTAAAGATCACGAGACATGCACTACAAATGTATGAGAATAAAATTCCTAGGGGATTAATGATTTTAGTTCCTAGTATGCAACACAATTAAAAGGTATTCTCTAGCAATGGGAGACTCACCCTTTTCAAAAAAAGGGCAAGGAAGAAAAAAACAAAAGTAAACTTAAAGTATTCGGCTGCAGAAATTGAGGTTTAAAACTTTTATGTAAAAGACTATAGATTTCTGTCTTGGATAGTGTAATTCAAATGCAAGGAAAGTGTGACATGGAAAGAGCTCATCAGAGTTCTATTCCTCCTTGTCCTGCCAAGAATATCAACATCTCCATAAAAAGTATTTGCTTACTCTTAAAAGGCCCTGCACATCAGTAGCAGTATTAAAATCTTTAAGATTGTGAGAAAAACATGCAGAGTCAAGAGGAAATAGAATATAATTTGATAATTGCTTGTCACTTCCAGAATACTTTCAAATAATACAAGGAAGTGAAATGTATTAGGCTCCCAGAATTGTAAGATATACAACAAGTTTTTTACCCAAACTTTTTTCCATTCATAATGAGTAACATAAAAATTTCTATGTCTGAAAAGCCAGCAGCAAACTGTTCTATTTTATTCTGTTCTATTATTATTGTAGAAAGGGGAAGAGATCACAGAAGAATGTCAAAGGTTTTAAAAAGCTGAGATAATAGGAAAAAAAAAAAAAAAGACTTGAGAGCACATGATAAAGAAGAGGGTAAAAACCAACAAAAAATGCATAAAATCTACCTCTAGTTACAGTTAAGGGCTACAACTCTGTTATAAGCACCTGAGCAGCCTGTCCCTCATCTATGAAACACCGTACAGAGCTTCAGAGACTAAAGCATTAGGAAATTTTCAGTGGAGGATTGCTACCTCATAGTGCATACCCCTAGAAGGAAAATGTAGGATTTGAAAGGAGAGGATAGAAAGGAGTAGGATGTTTGAATCTTCTGCTTTGTAGGTAGGGAACATTCAAAGCCTCCTTACATATGTACAGTCATGAGCCCTTCACACCAGCATCAAGAGAAAAATCCTAAACTGTTACTCATTTGCAGCAAAACTTATTCAGGGCTCATTTTGAAGTCTTTTCAAAGTATCTTTCTCCAACAGACTTCACATTTCAGACATGAAAGCTCTGCCTTTTCTCCCCCCTTGCAATCAGGTATTTGAAAAGGCTGTCACTTGGGTATATTGCTCTCCCTCCCACCCCTTTCTGCTCCAATGAATTTATAAATGCATCACTGAGAAACAAGTGCTGTGATGTCAGGGTGATATCTTGAATAGAGTGGAGAAGATATCTTAGTGCCTTTAAAAGAGAGCTGTCATTGCTCCTCCCAGATGTCATCACCTCACAACTTGTGGCAGGATGTGCAAAGTCCAAAGTTAAAGTGGTTACTAACATAAAAGTTACTGTGAAACACAAACACAGGGAAATTCCGCTTTCTGAGAACATCCTTAAACATTTTCCTGTCAAGCCTAGAAAAACACTATGACATATTCTCCTGGTACTCAGTATAAATGGATTCTTCTGCTAGCAGTAAGGACTGGGGCTAGAAAGGGACTTTTTTGGTGGGAAATGAGCATGTGTAGGCAGAAATGCATTCCAACTCACTGTGTCCTGTGTCACTTAGACATTTTTAGCAAGCTCTATTCAGTAGGCGGGGTTAGTAGGTCAGGCTTAATAATGTGGCACATAATTAGGAACAGTTAAGGTTATATTAGAGTATTCCGCTTCATAGGAATATGACCCTCTAATTACATTCTCGCTTGAATGAGTTTTAAGAAAAATAATTTCTGTATTCTTGTGCATACCTATATAACACTGTGTTCTGATTCATTAAAAAGTACTGTGTTAGCTCTTGGCATAGGATCATGTAATTCTTCCAGCATTAAAAAAAAAAAAGATGGCTATGAAACAAAACTTGGCTTAAAAGGATCTGGAGGCAGCAGCAGGTTGCAGTTCAAATATATGGAAATTCTAGGGTTATGGTACTTGTTAAGGAATTAATTTACAATCCAGAACAAGAAAGACAAACACAAAAACCATCTTGGTTTACTTGCACGCCCCATGCTATTGAAGAAGAAGTAGTGAAGAATACATGCAGAGACACATGAGTGAGCTGTTTACCAGCCAGCCAGCTAAAGCTCATCCAGCCTAGAAGCAACACATGGCACTGTGACCACATTAGTATTGCTTTGGAACAAAACTACAGAGTTCATTGCACTATGCGGATATGCTGGCTTTGATCTCTGCTGTTTTGAAGTGACTTCTAATCTCATTAGAATCTCATGGTGTGCCACATTGGATATGTCACTGAAACACACAGTAACAAAAGCATTCAAGACGCCACAGCAGAACAAAATGCACCTGCTTTTGGCTAACTCTGTCCAGTTTTTGCTTCTTTCTTGTAATGTTCTCTCCCTGCCCTCTTAAATTCTCTTCTTGTTTACAATCTCTGAGACTTTCTAGGCAATCTGAGAGACTCTTGGAATGCATGTAGGGTAGTTTCCTAAGCAGGGAATAGACAACCACACCAGAGGGTATGGGATGTAATGGTCACCAACACAAGTGAGCTGATGGGTGACATCAAGACTAGGTCAACACTGCTTGTGCTGCAGTTGTCATGCATTGGTGGAGTTCACAGTCTTGAGAAATATGGGTCGGGTGAAAAGTAAAGTCAGGAACCTGAATTTCAAGAAAGCAAAATTCCAGCTATTTAAGGAGTTAGTCAATATGACCCTCAGGGATACTGCCCTCAGGGAAAAGGAAGAAGAGAAGAGCTGTCAAACCTTTAAGGATTCTTTCTATAAGGTGGAAGAGCTCTTGATCTTCACATGTAAGAAATCAAGAAAAGAAGACACAAGATGAATATGGTTAAATTGAGGCCTCCTAGTCAAACTAAAGGGCAACAGGGAAATGCACAGACAGTTGAAACAGGAACTTGTATCCCACGAATAATGTAGGGATGCTGCCCAGATGCAGTATGGATGGAATCAGGAAGGCTGAAGACCAGCTGAAGCTGAGCTTGGCAAGGGATGCAGAGAATTGTAATAATGGCTCCTACAGGAGCCATTGAAAACATCTATCAAACTCATAACAATGGAGGAGAAGAAGGCTGAGGTACTCAAACTTTTTGCCTCAGTCTTCACTGGAAATCTTTTTGCCCATACCTCTGAGGTGGATAGACTTCAAGACAGAGACTGAGGGAGAAAAGACCCTCTGACAGTAATGACACATCAGATTTGAAGCCACCTCAGAAACCTTCTGTTCTCTGACTAAGAACAAATAGGCAAGTACCAACCATCAGCCCACAATATATGAAATATTGCAGATATTATTCATATCAGAGATTAATCCTTTTCAGGGTCCCAAAGGAATATTTCCTGAGAAGATTTACTGACAGATTTTCAAGTGCTAAGGTGAGAGAAATAGTAACTCTCAAACAGAAAGAGGATGAGAAGGAATAATCTAGCACCCCTCATTACTTCCATAGTTTGATGATGATCTTAAAAGTATAGGGCAGATCAATAACAGCATTGTATTAAAAAATACTATCTCCTCTGAGAACTAAGTGCTTAGATATTACCTCATAACAGTGGTTTCCATTTCCAATCAACCAACAATTTTAGCCCTCATTATCTGTTCACTACATTTTTTTAATATGTGATTTTCTACTTTTATATGTGTTCTTACCCTTATAAGATTTTTCCATAAATACAATTACCAGTCCTTCTTCAAACCTCTCCATGAAAACTTTTCTTGATGTAAAGGTTATAAAGATGCTAGTAGTGACTAAACAGGTGGCTTCAGATGAGCATACAAATATTCTCTTTTTAATTTCTTTTGTTTGTCCATGTGTGACTTTCAAAATTTCTCGTGGTAAAGATAAATTTTAGACAGTTTGCAGACTGTTTAGCACAGTGGAAACATAATCTCCAGGCTACAAAAGCTAGGAAAGTTTGCAATGCAAACGAGTGATAACCACCATCACAGTAGTAGGCACCGCCGGGTCAAGCTTCTGGCCTCAGTTGCACCCAGTTAGGCTGCAGAAGGTATATTACATCAGCTGGATGTCAGCTACCACACATTATCATCCCACCCTCTGTAAACGCTGCTAGAAGTAATCAGTAAATCTCTGCTTAATGATTTGTTTCTCTTTTTTTTTTTTGGAAAATACTAATCTTACTACTACTGCTCCAATTAGATAATCAATAAACAAAACTCATAAGATTCTTTTTTTCCTACTAAGGATTAGAAATGACTAATTCTAGTAAGATTTACCTTACTGGAATTACTAAGCCTCAAACAGCTGGAAATATATATTTTTTTGGAAATATAACCCAATCTGATATCATTCATAACCTTTGTAGCAGACATTCAATCAGTACCGTTTGAAGAGATTTGCCACCTGAGGATCTGGCTCTGTTGTTGCATTCTGATTTTCTTCCACAGTGTCAACAGCTGAATAAAATGATGAGGAGAGTTAGAACCAAACAGTCTTAGTATCAAGCCCTGCTGATCTAAGCGAGGGTTTATTGGTTTAACTTAAATGAAAAAGCCAGTTACCCTCTTAAATTCTGCAATGAATTTGCAGATGTAACAATCCCAAGCAATAAAGATTATCAAAAGGAACTCAAATGAAAATAATATCACATCATTAGATCTTTAGGTATTAAGTTAATTAGTCTTCAACTCATAGTAACTATAATACGACCATACAGCTCTGCTGCAATGGTTTAATTAAACCAAATACCCGCTAGATTTGAAGTCTTAAAAAAGATAAAAAAGATCAAGGCCATAAAGATTCAAACTCTAAAAAATAATAAAACACAGGTGGACAGTAGTTCAACTCTAAAAGAAGGACACAGGAGAAAGAAGTGACCAATTTTCTGCATCTCTAACCTATAGGACATGGAAAAGTAGCTATGTCTGAAGATGCTAAGTCAATTTATGATCTTGCCTTACTACTGGATTCCACAAGAAGAATTTCTGCACACTTTTTTAGAACATGAAGAAATTTCTAATAAAAATACAGCAAATCAAACCTCACTAATATCCAGAGAAGTGAAAAAATGAAATTACAGACCTTCTAACAGTGAATTCCTTGCTCACTGTGATTAACTGTGTAGCCAACATTTTTCAGCCTTTTAAACAACACAATTCTTTCACTGTCTTTGCTAGAAAGAGATAAAAAATATATAAATTAAATAACAATTTCATTTCAAGCTAGCCAGGCCAAAAGATAATTTGATTCTTCTTAGACTAAGACAGTAAAAAATAGCAGGCAACTATGGAAATGGCACAAGTTGGAACTGGGAAGCTTGCTTTAAGTATATTGATCAAAAGATGTGGCAGCTATAGGGCACAAGTCTGTTTTGTTTGTTCTTTTAATAGCAAGTGGATAAAAATCGCACTCATAATCTCCCATATATTCAGCCAGGACAAAGAATTATGCTGCATATTGATCTATTTCTGACAATGAGACTTTTATCCTCTACCAAATTCTTACACATTATCCAATTGTTATGAGATCTTGCAGATATCTAGAGTGATACTTCAGACGCAGTCATACAGACACAGAACTATATATATATATATATATATATATATATATATATGAGTATAAAGAGTAATATTAATGAACATATAAGTGCCAAAAACCCTAAGTGTGACTTGAAATTAATTCCCAGATAACACACAAAGAGAATTCTCTCCATGCAGTCAGGTTTCTTTTTATTACTACCACCAGGAATTTGCAGCTTATACCTGTAGCTTGTGGAAATTGAGCTAAAATGATAAATTATCTATTTAAAAATGTTAAAAATATTGACATGTACGATAACCATACTCACTCAACCTCCTAACACTTTTAATACTATACCCTGGAATTGTCATGTATTCTTTATACAAACCAGTGGCAGGATGTATATGTCACCAGACTACATATGTTCATCTTTCTTAGTATTTTATCAAATAAATTTTCTCAGTACATAGTTTTGAATGGTTTTGTTTGGGTTTTGTTTGTTTGTTTGTTTCATTAGTTGGGTACTTTGGCTTGGTTTTTTGGGAGTGGAGTGGGGTGTGGTTTTTTTATACTAGTATTATTTCTTTATAAACCTTACTACATATTTTGTCAATCCTGCAACTCAGTCTTTGGAACTACAACAAAATTAGTAACTTTCTTTGGAGGTGTATATCTCTATTCAGGTAGAGATTAGATGCATTTAGATGAGACAATTGTGTGCTGTACATCCTTGTATTGGCTTGTAATTGAAGATCTACAAAGGTAGAAATTAAAAGATTGTAACCATTTTGAAGGAATTATTGTATGAAGAAGGACAGAAAACATACCAGACTACCCAGTCTGCATTTCATCTGTTTTACAGTTTGGACTTTGGATGTTTACTTTAAATTTTTCAGAAAGACTACATTTCTGAACCTACTAGCTGCACATGGACCCAGTTAGAAAAGGATATCTTGCCTGTGCATCAATTTTTTTTTTGGTCTGATTTTCTTTTTTTAACAGATTTAAAAAACATTGTACAGTGTATACAAGGGATATTACTCTTAGGAAAATCACTGGATGATTTTGTTGCCTTAAGAGTATGCTCAATAATTAAATTTAAAATTAATGACATTCACAGATGCATACCCTTCTATAAAAAGTAATATTTATTTAAAAAATTAACAATGCAAATGGTCTGTGTTCTTCTGGTGCTGTTTTCTGGGAAACCTTCTTTTTAATTATTTTTAAGTATGCTGTCTTTTTTGCCTCACTTTTCCAGACTCCTTTTGTCCACCTCTCCCTAAATACATTCTTTAGAAAAGAAGACAAGGCAAGGCAGATATTAACATTTTGTTAATACAAAAAACACTGTCAAATCAGTCTTCCTAGTATACAGAAAACCAGTCTTCATTACTACTAATTGCTTCCCATGTAGTAGTTGACAAAGATATTTGAATATTTTTTTCTCCAAACTCAAAAAAAAAAAAAAATCCTCTTGCTTTTTTTAAATGAAATTTAAGATAAAAAGAAGACTTTTCATTTCTTATCCAGAACTTTAAATTACAAGGATAAGAAGCAAGGAGAAATTCATTATGTTTAACTACTAAGAGAAGTCAGTACTGCATGTAGACTACAGTTCTGCATGCTGATGAATACTTCATCAGAAGAATTATCACTTAGCAAGATGGTGAAGGCAATATATCAATTATCAAAAATATCTGTATTCTAATCTGGTGCTTTGCATTATTTAACATTTTCTGACACAAAATATATCTTAACTGCCTTTTCTATTCTGTGGCCATTAATTCCCTGATGCAGAACACAAATGCCAATGACATAGCAAAACACTGCTGAGATTAAGATTTAAATGAAAATCAATGTTTCAGTTGGCGGAAAACTAACCTCTCTGACTTGCTGAATGGCAAGACTAAATACAATCCATGATTCTGTTTTATGTACAAAATTCTGTCTTTTTTTCTTTCCACTTGTTCCAGATGAAGATCTTATGAGTTGAAAAAGAAAGGTGTGGGGGGGAAAAAGACACATGAAACTTGTTTTCAGCTTTACTGAAAGATTAGAACATCTCTAGGTCAAGCATCACTCACATTACTACCTGACAAACTAGTTTTGCTGAAACTAAGTTTGCACATAATTACTTATTCAAGCCTCTCTTTTCTTCTTCTCTGAATGTTATTTGGATGCCAAATTGAGGAATTTATCCTTGCAATCTGGTTAACATCTGGGGAATAACTATAAAACTTTAATTTATTTTAACTAGCTAAAAATCTTACAAATCTTCATGACTGTTACTTACTCCAATTTTTACATGCTTGATATGACACTTTCTTCACTGATAAGTGGAAATAGCAGGTTTTTTTTTAGCCTGTAATAGTTTTAGACTCTATGGTTGAAAACCCAGCAATAAATGAGATGCACATGACCCATCTCCAAACTCTGCCGAAACCTCCTTGTAACATCCCTGACTGTAGATGACCTCTTGCATTTGTACATGAGTTCTGTTGGAGTTTGCTTGGCAAAATGGTGCAAAGTTCTCTATACCTACATATGAGAATTTTTCCTCCCTTTAAATTGAGGAAAAAAAACCCAGACTTCATTAGATATCTGTAGATGAAGCCTTTGAGACATGACTGAAATAGCTTAAGATAAAGTCTAGCAGTATGAATTGGAATGCACGCTACAATGGTATAGGAACACCCATGACTGTCAAATATGGTCAGTCAGGACAAGTGGCACTAGTTTTAATGTTGTTAAAGTTCCTCCACTTCTGATTTACTCTTTAGCACTTTGTGTCCAGAGGCAAATAGAAATTATACTTTGTGAATGCACACTGCAAGCTGAAATATTAGGTTAATTGGAGGTTAGACTAACATGAAACAGCTTTCTGTAAGAGTATAACATCAAACTGTACCATGCTACCTCTGAGTGTAGCCTGTGGCATAAATGAGGTCTTTAATTAAAAATCCACTTGAGCAGATATGTGAATGAGTTAACTTCTAGCAGATCACAGAGAATGTGGAGGTTTTGGCACCAGTTTAAACTTTCAGATATAAAAATCTGATGTTGAAACCCTGGATATTTCTTTTTAAAAAGAAAAAGATTTCCAGGCCTGCCTGAGGCATTACTTTGATGCTCTGAAAAATTTATACATTATTGTAGACATGCACAGGAAACAGTTGATTTAGACCCCCAAATACTTCCAAAGCCTTATCCGAAGCACTGTCTCCAAGCTTCCACTGCTGCTTTTCCTTCTTTATGTGAGATAGAGACCCATGTAAACGAGCAAGAGAAGTAAGTTTCTGTGTAAAATCCAACCACAAATTCCAGGATCAACTTAAAAGTAGTGCATCCTGAAACACATCTCACAGATATAGTTCTGAAAAGATTTGCCCTGGGATGCAATGCTGGAACATAGGCTATCCTATGAACATGGACTCCAAATATTTTGCTTAGAATTAAAGTTTGAGTGAATTTTAGTTTATACTTTCCTATTCTAAAAATAATTTCTCCTTACTTTCTTGTTGGGTAATGTATTTAATCATAGCAAAATTTGCATTTAAAAAACAGTGAAAAAATCTGTGTTTTTTTGCTTTCAAACAGTTTCAGTTGTTGAGTCAGAATGACATCACTGGTTTAAACAGAACTTAGGGTACAGACTGCTGACTCTCCCGCTTTGCAAGTAAAATTATATGGATTCAACAGAATTAAATCCTGCACCCACACATTGTCCCAAGAATCATCAAATTTCCCTCCATCCTCTAAGTTTTCTTCCCTTCTCCATGAAGTAGTAATACAAGTAATTTAATATGCTTTTAATAATGCAAAGACTGTTTTATCCTTCCCAAACATATGACAGCATATATCAAAAAGTTTATATATATATATATATTCATAAGCACCATTGGGGAACAAAGTGCTTTTCAATAAACACCATACAGAAAGTACACATTTAATTAATCCTGACCTAAGAAAATCACAAGCAAAAATTCCCTCAAACATTCTGCTGCATTGTCCTGTGCAGATCTTCTTGCAAAATAATTGCATTGAAGTTCCATATGCAGATGTTTATCTACTAACAGAAAACTAGAGAGATAGTTGCCATAGAAATTATTAGGAAAAAATACCTCTATAGTTTTGTGATAATACAAAAGGAATGAGAGGAAAGGTTGAATATGAGAAAAATTTATTTACTTAAGGAGTGGTTCAGCACTGGAGCAGGTTTCCCAGTGGAGTCGCTCTCCTTGGAAGTGTTCAAAAAATGACTGGTCCTGGCATTTAATGCTATGGTTTAGTGTGACTGGGGATATTCAAAGGCCGGACTTGATGATCTTGGAGGACTTTTCCAGCCTTAATGACTCTATGATAAAAAGCACTTCTAGGAATCATTCTGTTAACACTGATATGAGTTCATTTTAAACTATTGTTTTTACGAATACAAAGAACTCTCTTTCTACAGTGAAGCAGTAACTTTTAATTTTTACATTTTGTTGCACTTAAAATTTGTCTGTAAAGAAATTGTTTATTTTATTTCCATAGCACTACATGGGAGAGGATGAAGTCAGTTAAAGAATTTTTTTTACTCTTCTTCGTATGGGTACTATGAGTGGGTTTATTGAATGAATCAGTTCAGTTTCCTGGGATGTGCTTTCTTATGTAGTCAAGTTTTGATAAATCTCTCACAAGGCAGCTCATGAAGAACAGCTTTCTTTATGTATTGTCCTTGGAAAAAATGCTATATTGAAATAGAAGATTTCTAAATAACAAAGATGGGTACTTAAAATAATTCCAATGTGTGATAATTTGCACCACTATTTTATTTCTTGTCAGTAATAACAGGAGATGTAGTGATGAGGAAAAAATAAGATTAACTTCAAGGTTTGTTTAGATAAGAATTTATTCTCACATCCTCATGTTCACTCATTCATACATATTTCTCTTTATTTTCTGCCTTTACTATTTTATTTCCAGGCCCCCCAAAATAAAAAACTCTAGTGACTTTTGAAAGGAAAATCACCATCTTTCAGTTAGAAATCATGTGATTTCCCACACTAAGTCCATCTCTCTGGTGTCAGAGATAAGGCGCATTATGCAATTGCAACTACCCCAGTTGTTAATGAAAATACTGGCTCCAAATTCAAAAAATCAGAAGGTATTCCAACTCCCTTCTAGACCACATTTAAAATGTTAACTTTATTTCCAATATTGTTGTCTACTGTGTTTCTAAAATACTAGTATTTTGGTGTTCTTAAGCTCATTGGCTTTAAAAATAAAAGGAAAAAGAAAAAAAAAATTAAATATATTTGAAGTTGGGTATGTTATGAAGCTTGGAAAACACAGATGTAGAATACTGAAGCTGTTGGTGTCATTTTCTCAAAGTAAAGGAACAGTTAATGCTGGAGTAGTAGAAATGCATCCATGGCAAATTGTGATGCCTCACTCAAGAAGTTTTTTTCTTTCAGCTCTTCGCTGGAAACAACGCTACACAGCTCAGATTAAACTTGCATGGTCTGACAGGATCCTGAGGTGAATGTTTTCTTCAGAGTGCTTTGTACTGGGCCTGAGCTCCTGCCTGTCAAAAAAAAAAAAAGACTGATGCCTGTTTTCCCCTCTTTACTTCAGCTACTTGTACCACCCCAGTCTGGCACACAAGAAGAATGGCACAAACTCTTTCATTTATCCTTTTGGACCACTAATGTGCATTGTCTTCAGGAGAAAATGAAATTGGTTTACAATAACTCATATTTTTGCTGTGGAGTATTTAGACAACCATGTGAGCAAATAAGCCCTGTCAGAGCCTGGAAACGCATGGCTCTTCATCCTCCCAGTCAATGAATTACCATTTACTGATAAGTTTTATATTGCAAATTCCAGAGAAAGGTTCTCTGCTGTCTGAAAGCACATGAGCATGCTATTAGGGCTCCCCAACCCATGAAGCGCTGGTTATAATATTTAAGATGAACTAATGTTCCTCTTCCTGCCTTCTGATCATGGCTCTTAACCTTTGTATTTTATTTACACATATTTGAGGTAGTTGTGAGTTTGGGATTTTTTTTTTTTTTTAATAAATGTACACACTTGTAGCAAAATAATATTTCTCTCTGCAATTAGCATTATTTTTGTATCTTAAGAACTTACTTCATTGGCATTAAAATAATATTTTTAATAATAACCTCATGAAAAAAAATTATTTTCGTCTTGTTCCAAAGTTCACAAAAAAATATCACACTATTTTCACTGCTAAGGGTGAAAAAGTCTAGGAAGTATTCATATTATTTGAAAAAAAACCCCATATGTTTCTATTGGAAAGAGTACACTTTTTGAAGACCTACTAAAAAAGCTGATCATGACTTTTTAGCAATTTATATGACTGGGATGTTTGTATTTCCAAAGTCTTTACTTTAGACTAAGCTAAGATTTTTTCCTATTTCTGTGTGTGTATTTTGCTTCCTGCTTGCTCAATTGCAACTTCTGATTCCCCTAAGGTGAACAGTGAAAAATGAATAATTTATACATATAAATATATCTGAAGTCAGACAATAAAGTATTTACATAATTTGAAACAACAAATACAATGAGATTATACAGTACATGTATTTAAGATTTCCTCTGAGTAAGGATCATTTTCATTATATTTGTCAAATTTTCCTTTCAGTTATTTTCAGTTTGTTATCACAATAAAATGTTTCTTGAGGAACTGCATTAACTGTATGAAATGGAAATGTGAACACCTAGGGGCACAATTCTCTTCTTAATAAATATGGCTGTGTTGCCAATATGGTGTAGAACTTTTTTTGAGCCATGAGTATTTCAGTTTTGATCAGTCATGTCCTGGGTAAATACTTAAGCTAGCTGATTTCAGCCTAACCTTTGAGGCAAGCAGGCATTTTCAATGACAGTTGCCACTCTGGAGAAGTAGGAGTATTTAGCATTTCTCACTCTCTCTGGTTCAAATCTATCTCTTGCTTTTACAGTACTGAATTCTTGCACTGTAGAGACCTTGATGAACCTCGACTGAACAAACTCAATGTATAATGTTGGCATGCATTTTCATAAGCTGGGCTTTTCTATGCTCCCAACAGCCTTTCCAGCCCCAGGTGTAATAAGTTTAGGAATAGAGAATCCCTGTGAATTCCCTGGCTGAAAAAGTGAGGCACTTGGTAGATGATGAGATAGATATATACTAGAACCCTTATGGATTTATTCAATTAAAAACAATATCATGAGATTCTTAGTAAGGTCTGTGAGGAAAAGAAAATCTATTTGGGATAAGCAACAAAGTTCTTTAGCTTTAAAATCTTTCATTTGTTCAATAAATGGTAAAAAGATTCACATCCTTCCTGCAGTACAACTGTTTTATGATCTTAACAGAACTGCAGAAAAAGAAACAACTGCTTTTTAATTATTTGCAGATCAGATGACCCTGTCCAGATAGTGGGAAAACTTTGATAAATTCCAGTTCATATATTAGATGATAAAATAAAAATATAAACTGGCACTGCAGCCTCCTTGCCAGAAATTCTAATTTGAAAGAAACACATAGATTTAATAGTTCACTCCATGGATTTAGTCCTGTAGATTTAATTTTGCAAGAACCCCAAAGTGAAAAGTTCCTTTCAAAATATTCTGATGTGGCTCAAACTCCAGGGAATGAGGGATGTGTTGATGTTCACACATTTCAGCAGTGAATGACCTTCATTAGAACTAGGGTCAGGAATTTTGTCATCGTCTTGGAGTACATGTGTAGTAAAACAAAAAAATGTGAGCAAGACAAAAACTAAGGTCTAATACTGCTCAGAAGTAATTTGAGTTCCCACACCCCTATGCTTTACCTGCATCTATAACTCCAACTGTACTCATTTCAGGAACAGCTTCTGTTAGAGACTCTGTAGAAGCTTTATTTAATCAACAAAGTAAACATAAACATCATTAAGAAAATGAGCATTATCTCTTTATTAGCTGAGGAAATGAGACCCACAGTTTTTGACATTCACAATGTCACTTGCAGCTGTGGAAAAGCCTTTGTTACCACACTTTTTTGCTCCTTAAGATGCCAAATTATTCACTCCTAGTGAAAACAGAGAGAACCCTATGCTGACAGAATAACCAGAATTACCATTGTAGGTGGTCAGTACAACTGCACTACATAATAAAATCTTACTGATAAGACCCCACATGTTTACACCAATGCGGTTCTTGCATCTCTTTTCTCAAATAAAACCCACCTCAGTATTTCTATAACCACTATGTCTAAATATTTTCACATGCAGCTCATGTGCTCCCAGGAGAAAGACAGAAAACCACAAGTGTCATATGTTGGTTACACTGTGCTATGTTGTTCCGACAGGCATCCATGCACAAACTGTGAGGTCTTCCATTAGCTTCTGGTCTGAATGTTGCTTTTGGAAATGAAAGGAAGAATAGCTGAGACTGGCTGAATATGCAGCCACATCCATGTTTTCCTGGCGAGAGAAAAATACAGCAGGTCCTTCTCCCAGCTTCCTAAAAGTCTGCTTACATGTTTCACAACACAGACTTGGTCCTTTCCAATAGGTCTGTACCCAAATCTCTCCAAATGTTAGATAGAGTGGGGTTTTTTAGCTTCTTAACAAGGAAAAAGTGAAAAAAAAAATGTATTTGCCTCAGATATCTCATGGAATAAGAATGAAAAAACACACTCTTGTATTGCAGACTGTGTGAAAAAACAGCCAGATATGGACTGTTATAGTGTATTCACATGGAAATAATCATATGGTCTGATGTCTCAAGATTTTTTACTGGGCATCTCTCATCTTTCAGTATTGGCACTGAATTAATCTTCTAAGACCAATAATATTGACTTCCTGAATATAAAGTCATATGCAATTTATATCATTTTCTCAGGTAATTGTGTTGGCTGGAAACCCTGTGAGCTGACTCAGAAGGAGCTTTTTTTTTTTATCACATAGGTCATCAACTCTGCATGGTGCATGTAGACTTTGGAGAGTGGAACTAGGTGTGTGACAGGAAAAGACTCTTGCACAGCTCCTTTTCCTCTCTGTTGGACTGCGTCATGCTTTCCTGCTTAACTGACTTGTAAATCCACTCATTAAATAGTGCCAGGTTTATGGAAAAAGAGAAGGAGCAGAACTAAAAGGAAAGTAGACCCAAATCACTTCCCCCACCACTGCCTCTGGCAATTTCTGAGGTTGAGTGTACATCTGCAGGCACACGACTGTGTTTCTCCTGCATGTTTCTCACTGTACTCCTGCTCTGCTAAAAGGTGCCTGTGGGATGGATCACTTGAATTCTAGTACTCAGTTGTTAAAGGGCAATGGAGGGTGAGCAAATAATCAGAATTTTTGAAATAACTCCCAACAACTTTGTTAAAAAACATCATCAACATTCAAACTAACTTCAGTGAAAGATATGTGTTTACCAAGTGTATTTACCCATAATTCTGTCTACATCATTTAGTTGCATATCTCATAAACCTCCAATAAGACTTTGGTAAGGGATAAGCAACTTTTCTCTAATGAAGAAAAGACTGGTGGAGGTGAATTTACAGTAAAGTAAGAGTACAACATAAAATTTTCAAAACTAAGTAGAGTATTTATTTTCACTGTTAGGAAAAACTAAGCTAGTAAATACAAAATAATAATAGTGGGAAAAAAAATCAAGAATTGATGAATGATCAAGTCATGATCTTTCCTTTTTTATTACTTAAAATAAACTCTTCATAAAAAATGCATCACAAAAGACATTTTTTTTTTTGCATTCAAATATCAGTTTCATTCTATAGGCACAGAGAAAATGTTTTACTCTTTAACTCCAGATCCAAATTAAAGAAGTCAGTCTAGGGTCACAATAAAGCCTGTCTTGCAAGCATTTTGTTTAACTGCAAAAGATATCTTTGACATTAAGAAGACTTGCATTTTATTTTTTTTCATTTCACACAAAAAAAAAAAAAAAAAACAAAAAAAAAAACCAAAAAAAACACCACCTTATTATATACTACTATTTTAGAAAACTATACGTGTTTTAGATTTCAGTAGATTTTCTGTTTGGATTTTGATATTGAATCCTAGTTACATACTGTTACTTTTGGTTTCAATCAGCAGGCTAAAGCTAAGGCCCCTAACTGGTCTGAATGTCAACCTGAAAAATTAGTCACCCAGTCTATTAAAATTTCATAATTAATTTTAATTAATTATATACTGTGTTATATTGTCATATTGTCAACTAAAATTTCATTTTTTTGTTCTGAATACAGTCAACAGACCTGTTTTCAAACTCAGTGGAAATCTGACACTTAGTTTTTCCCTCTTTTAAATAAAAACTTTCTGATATGATTACATAAATTTCTATACTTTTTTTTTTTCCCCAGTCAGCTTAAAATTACCAATACCTTCAGCATTTAGATCAGTAGATGATTACAGGAAGATAAGGAAGACAGCACCATGGGTGATTTCCTGGATCATTACATCCACAGTTCCATTATTACTGGCAGAGTTACTCAACAAATAAAACTGATTATCATACATATATTATAAATGAGGAATGAAAAAAAGTCCTTAAGTAAGACTTGCAAATATGAAGGCTAATATTTTCAAACAAATCCTGCCTACATAAGTCTTCAGGAATTTTTCACAGAAGGATCCAGACCATATTCTAAATTATATGATGACAAAGCACATTCTCCCCATACAGAAAACTTGTAAAATTTTGTTTATGCTTTTTAATAATGTTTCAATACATCTTTGATAGTTTCTATGAGGAAAGTAATAGGATGGAAATATTAATATATATTTTGGGCTCAGAAAAATTGGTCAATGAGCTCACATTAGCATACATGTTGATAATGTGATGTATCTATCTACAGGATTTTTTTTTTTATAATATGTCTTTTACTGGATCACAGAAACTTCAAGAATACCCATTATAGTGGGATTTGATATTTGAATTAATGGGAGCCCTAGTCCATTTACCTTTTTTTAAAACAGCTATCTGCAGAAAATAAGTTTACATTCCCTTTGTGACTTCTCTGTCCTACCTATGAATTTAAAAGGAAAGTTTATCTTTTTAATTTTATTCTCAGAAATAGGTCACAGTGACTTTTAGAAGGCTTAGCATTAAGGAATCTCTTTTCCTTTAGGAGATACAAATCTTAATGAAGAGAGCCAAAAATGTCTTACTCTTTAGAATAGGTTTATTACTGATTTATCAGTTCATTATCCTCCTAATTTCCCCATTTATAAATCTGATTAACTCTTGGACTATCCTCATGTCACTGTCTATGAGATATTACATTAAATCCTCTGATGACTTACTAAGATCATTTCCCTGACTTTCCTGAACTCTATAGATATTGTACGTGCCCTGAGGAAAAATAATATAAAAAATACAATGGTATAGATTTGAGGCAAAAGAACTCCAAAGCTATTTTAGATTATTAGTCCTGAAATCTTAAGAAAATCACTTCAAATAACAACAATGTTGGTATATTCCTAGAGATGTTAATATATTGGGCCTGAATCTCCCTCCTCTCTACCTTGGTATTAACAGCTATTTAAAGGTAGTGTTATCAAAAGGTGTCAAGTGTTCTTCTAAATTCACATCCTCTTTAGTATTTGTATATCAGGAGTGGGAAAAGGGGAAGAGGAAAAGAGATAATGAATTTGCTTCAAAGACAGCGATATTTCCTTTCAAGCCCAGCCCCCCCCCCCCCCACCACCACCTTCCCCCTTCCCCATTTTATAACACTATTTGTTAAAACAAAGTTTCTTCTTCTAAGAGGAGATAAAAGGGTAAAATGACTTGGTGATCCAATTCAAATACATTATAAGAATTCTTCATCATAAACAAGAACAGACATTATGGCATACTTTGCATACTTCAGAATTACATCTAGTTGTTCACCCAAAGAACTTAGGCGGTTACATTAAGCCTAAACAGCATAAGAAATTAGTCTTCTCAATTTATTAGTTTCACTTCAGGGATGGTAAAGTGCTTTGCTAGCTTTTCCATTTTCCCTATTCTGAATAATTAATTGTTTTAAATGCCATTTACATTTTCTGACGTATTTAAGCAATACTTAAAATTTCATAAATAATAAGCATGCATAATTTGTGTTTCAATTACTGAATTTATAATCTCCCTGAATGCTATTCAATGCATTACTAATGGACTTTTGGCCAAAAATTTCTAAATAGATGGCTTTCAAATGTGTATTATTTCCCCTGGAAGTACATATCTCAAGCTTTTCTTCATCCTATAGCTGGAAATAAAAGCAATGTGCTGGCTGCATATATTTAAATTTCAGGATTTATTGCTAATTACATTTATAAAATGCAATTATAGCCATATTTTCCACTCTATAATTACAGAGCAATTGCTAATATAACTTAAAGTGCTTCAATATTTGCTAGAATGGAAATTAGTAGTTAAAATTTGCTACAGTGAATCTACAGTGCTAGTTCCTAATCCTTTCTAGTCAAAGATGACACCTCACATCACATCTAGTCTGTGTCACTGTTCTACTTAGAGAATTACTGGAAGTAAAACTAAAAAAGCCCATTGTCTCTACTGACATGCTGTCGTGGTTCATCCCCAACCAGCAGCCAAGCCCCACACAGCCACCCACTCACTCCACCAGCGGGATCAGGGGGAGAACTGGAAGACTTTTAAATCTTAAAATGCACGAGTTAAGATAAAGACAGTTTAACAGGGAAAGCAAAAGCTGCACACACGCAAGCAAAGCAAAACAAGGCATTCATTCACCACTTGCCATGGGCAGGCAGGTGTTCAGCCATCCAAAGGAGAGCAGGGCCCTCTCACGTGTAACAGTGACTTGAGAAGACAAATGCCATCAATTTAAATGTCCCCCCCGCCTTCCTCTTTCTTCACCTACATTATATACTGCCCATGATTTCATACAGTCTGGGATATCCCTTTGGTCAGCTTGGGTCACATGCCCTGGCTGTGTCTCCTCCCAAACTCTCAAGCACTTCAAACCTCCTCACCAGAGTGGCAACGCAAAAAGAAGAAAAGGCTTTAGCTCTGTGCGAGCCCTGCTCAGGATAACAAAAATATCTCTGTATTATCAGCCCTGTGTTCAGCACAAATCCAAGACACAGCCTCATACCAGCCTCATACCAGTCAAGAAAACTAACTCTACCCCAGTCTAAACCAGCACACATAGGCTGTGAATTAATAATTTTTGTACGAAAACACTTAAGCTGTGAGTTTAACTATCGTTACTGTGGAAGCTATATTGTCTGTTATTGATAAAGCTAATTGCTTAAATATTCCATTGTTACCCCTTTTTGTTGCATCCCATAACACAGAGTACACAATAGTATAGAGACACTCCTTTAGGTCAGAGTGAGACAAAAAGATGCTCTCCTACAGTTCCTTGTAGTTATATGTTAATGACCCAAGGT
The DNA here is from genome assembly GCF_048771995.1 of Taeniopygia guttata. Classification (NCBI taxonomy): domain Eukaryota; kingdom Metazoa; phylum Chordata; class Aves; order Passeriformes; family Estrildidae; genus Taeniopygia; species Taeniopygia guttata. The sequence goes on along the minus strand of NC_133026.1, from coordinate 58,399,433 downwards.
TCTAGAATGTTCTTCACTCTCACTCTCGCTATTAGTTCCCATTCCCTAATGCTCTTCCCCTGGATCCCAGTTGGTTGCTCCCCTGTAACCTCGCCTTTGTATTGCCCTTATTCCCCCTATGCATTGGCCCTCAGACCTGGTGCTCCACCTCCCTTGTCCCATATAAAACCCTGGACCATCCTGTATTTCTTCAGTTTCACCATTTCAGTGTGTTGGCTAATAAACCACCACTGGAACTCCAAAAAGGAACCCCTCCCACCTGCCATTTATGTCAATCTACAATCACCATCCATAGTGTGAGCGTCTAGTACTCACTGAGCTATCCCTTTCCTAGAGGAAACACTCTTGGGAAGGTGGTGCTCTCATCAGCTTCTGTCACACCACCATATCCTGTCCCCTCTAATAAGTTAACCTGCCTTCTTTTCTTTTTCATGGTTTTGAAAAGAATCCACTTTAATGGGGGTACACCAAGAGGCTCAAGTGCGGGGAAACTGTGCTCCAGGACGGCTTGGATGAATGGAGACGAGAGATCTCTGAAGGCTGCTCTTAGAATATAAGGCTTATTATAGATGGTGAAAGGTCTTGCTTGGAGCTGCCAGACGCAGCACGTGGCAAGGCCTGAGGGAATGGGGGAGGGGAAAGACAAGGGGTAGGGGGAGACAAGAGGATGCTCCAGGAGAGGGTGGAAGTTCTAAGAGAGGAGGAGTTCCAAGAGAGTGTCTGGCTCCTCACGGACCCCTTATCAGGGGGCTTCAAGGTGGGCTGGAGCAAGACTTAGGCCAATGGGGTCACAGACACTTGATATTTCAGGGTAGGGTTATAGGTGTAGGATGACAGTCCATTTGACTTTTGGACCTATCTGTTGGTAAGGGCATTGTCCAACCAGTAGGGGGGATTGTTTTCATCCTGGCTGTACTATTATAAATATTTTGCCAGGCAATCATATTTATTCATCCTCCCCAACACTCAAGGGATCTCGAAGTCCATAATATTTCTGTTATAAATATGTTAGGACTGATTCAGTAAATTTGGAGAAGCAATACAGTAACTACAGTTGTCTTATACTGAGGGATTCACAGTTAATGATGGCAGACACTACAGCCACTTGGCCTTGCTTAGGGGCTCCATCAGATGGAGATAGAATGAGATCACATGGAGTTTCTACTACTGGAGTGTCTGGAAGAATCCATTCTTGAACACTCTTCATCAGCTTTCTGAACTTAGACTTTTCTTTCATTTTTTGGTTGGGTTTTTTGTTTTGTTTTGTTGGTTTTTGTTTGTTTGTTTAGTTGGATGGTTTGGGTTTGGGTTTTTTGCTGTTGTTGTTTTGGTTTTATTTGTTTTCTTTTTTAATTATTAAACACTCAAACTGGTATTAGTGAGAAATTGTGAATGTTTCTTAGACATCAGTCAGGAATCTCCAGTGATCGGGATCAGGTACATGAACATTTATAGTGAATGTTGATAATTGTAACAGAAGGCCAGTGGCAGCTAATACTTAATTGCTCTGGTCTGTTTGAATCTTCAGTGAACAATGTTTCCAAGTAATTCTCTCAGTTTAAAATAAATGTAATTGCTAACAAAACCATATGCAACCTGCACAGTGAATGGTTCAGTGATTAGTGACTAGAATTTCACTTAGGCAATGATTCATAGTGGAAGCTCAAGCTATTTAAAAAATTCTGATTACACTGCTCATCATAAGGATCAGGCTTAGGCTGAGGGAATTAATTTGACTTCTGTGAGCCAGAGACTAATAGCATTTTTTTTTACTGATGTTATTTACTATTGTGAAATATTCACTTCATTGCAGTTATTTATTAACAGGAGGCCAAGTGCAGCTTAATTTCAAAAAATAAAACAAACTATTAAAAAAAAGCCCCCAAAGCAATCTATCATATATACATTATACTAATATAAGCTAATCTTCAAAATAAATCATACCCTATAACTTAAATTTAGGGGAACACATCACACACCCACAGAATCACCAGGGATTGGGAGACATCACTGAGATCACTAAGATCACTGAGTCCAACCGATGCCCCAGTACTTCAACTAAACCATGGCACTGTGTGCCACATCCAATCTTTTCTTAAACACATCCAGGGATGGTGACTCCACCACCTCCCCAGGCAGCTGATTGCAATACTTCATCACTTTTTCCATAAAAACCTTTTCCTAACATCCAACCTAGATTTTTATGTTTATGTAAGCTACATTATTTTTGCATTCAATTTAAAATATAACAAAAATGAACAAAGAAAACCAAGCAAAAAGAAAAAAAAAAGCTTTGTATGTTCATATCTCATCAATACCTTGTAGTTGACAACAGCATACCCTTCATTCATATGAGGCATCACAATTATACAAGTCTGAGAGACTTTTACTTATTTCCCTTGTTTTGTCTTCCTTTAAAAGTATTGACAATATTGAGAAGCCTCAAAAAAGGAAGTTGTTAAATGATAAATTTTGTCATATACTGCAACCTTAATCTTCCATATCCAAGTGGAAAATATTAACCTCAAGAACAACAAAAATAACAGAGAAAATAATAATAATAACAACAAATCATATATTTGGATGTCTCATTATTTCAAGTTTATTTTGTTATGTAAAAGAATCTGTTTTCTACAACCACAATATAAGTCATCCATACAAAGAGATAAATTGATATTTGCAAACTAATGAAGGCTATCTAGACAAGTGTTTTCACCCACATGCATTACCTCATTACCCTGTGAATATTCAATAACACAGTTGAACATAAAATTCATACAATTGTATAAACATGACATATCAGAAAAATGAAAGAATATGAGAATTGTTTTAATTATCTATGACTAAACATTTGTTTTGACATTTAATTTTCAATGGTGCCTAGAGTAAATGATGGTTGTGGAAGACGAACAACATACACTGGTACAGTTGGTACAGAAACTTCCCAGACTTTTGTTTCTCTGTCAAGTGGAAATACAAATACACCACCCTATGCCTGAAAGCACTCCCTCTAAAGTTAATGGAACATTTAAGACATCCAAAATCAACTGAGTCCATAAACAGAAATTGCATTATCTTAGATAAGATACCTAATAATAAATCCCTCATAACAAATATGTACTTGCCAAGCAATGGAAGGTGGTACTTGAACAAGTACTGACTTTAATTACTCATCCTTTAAAGCACAGCAGTGTTTGGGGACAGTACATTGTGTCTGTGTTAGTACATATGTGTATTTAATGGGAAGGCTGTAGCTGGTCCAAAGAGCATTTGAGTCACAGAAGGCATTAGAATTTGTACATGCCTTCCTTGACACAGCTGTGAAAGCTTTAACCACATTTAGCATAGTGACAGAAACAAGTTCACATGACCTTGTTCAGCTCCTGGGCAGGCATGAGTGAGAGCGTACCCAGCCTCTCTGCCTCAACAAAGTTAGCATACATAGCCATATGAGAGACAGCTGAAAGCTATTTTACCCTTCTGCAGTGATGCAGCTGCTTAAAATTTAGCAGGAGTCACAGTTTACTGATAATGTGCTCAGAAGTACTCTGCCCACCTGTTGCCTTGTTAGGGAAAGTGTTGAGCACACTGGAAAGGAGATATTCTCCCTTAAGACTCTTAATTATACTTGGTGTTAATTATGAATACAGTTTGTATTGAACATTTCTATTTCAGTATAAAGTTAAAACGTCAGACAAACAGCATTCTCTATTCAACAGCATCTCAATTATGGTATAGACAGACTAACTGCTTGAGAGTGAAATAAATGGATAAGAGCATTAGGCACCAGAATTAAAACACAGATCAACAAGTCATATTTACAGAACTGTCAAATCAGCTTATGCCAGACAGATGAGTGAGTTCTTCCTCAAGGAGAAGTTTCTTTTGATATCTTTCACACAAATCCCTTCACCTGCACAATGTAGTTTAAAAATACCAGGTACCTTGCACAGGTTGGGGATGTGAATGTGCAGGGTAAGGTCCAGCTCAGTGAGTGGCACATTTAAATGCACAGTTGTCTGAAGGAAACAAAATACAATTTGCTAACTGCAAATAACATATAGTAATAAGATTAAAGTGAAGAACGTGTATAGAAAATCACACCATGAAAAGCCAGTGTCCATAACGGAGACAGACGAATCTGGCAACTTTATTCAAATAAAGGCAGAGAATCCACTGGGGCACACACCTGCAGGGTTTTCTCTCTTGGTTTCAGAGGGCACAGCGTATTTATGTCCCAAACTCCTGGCCGCGTGTTGCCCTCTTCCTTTCCCCACTGGCTGAGGTACTAGGAAGGTACAGCCTTCCCAAACCACCTAGCACATAGCCCTCCTTGAACATACAGTTTTAGCCCAAGTCCAGAAGTTCAGGCCTGTGTAGACCCCTTTGTCTGTTTCAGGAGCCAAGGTGTCAGGGCTCTGTAACAAAACTGCTGCTTGAAGTTTAAGTAGAGACACTAAGACCCATTTCAAAGATGTTAACACCCATCCCTTCACCCTTGGAATTGTTTGTAAAGACATTAGCACACATTTTCCCTATTGAAGTCATTACCTACTCATACTGCTCCCTGGTGCATGATGAACTGAGGAGAATGAACATTTAATGACCAGATGGTCCCAGCTGGCTCCCCTGCCCTCACTGTAGGGCACAGCTGAGCCCCTCAGACATAGCAGAGCAAGGGTGATGTGTCCAGGAGGTTCAGAGAATGAGGCAAAGAAGCTGACTCTCCCTCAGCACAATGTGAACAGAGAGCCTTTGTTTTAGATAACAGCTCTATCCATCCACAGTTGCATGGATTAGCCGGAGATGGCAGTGCCTCCCTCAGCTAATCAGACAAGTGTAGGGAAAATGAACACTACTTCAGCCAGTGCAAAGGACAAAACCCAGACATTCAGTAAAATGATTTGGAAGAAAGCAACAGGCTTGAGCTGGTTTCAGCCCACATATTCCCTCCTGGCATGTGGGGAAACCCAGTGTCGGGAGAGTGAATGTATGACAAAGACTGGCAATGGGAAATACATTAGTATTGTGTTTGACCTGTGTATTACTATTGCTGTATTTTGACAAGTATAACTTGCAAGTGTTGTGTTTTCAGTAGATATTATGTCACTCTGCCAAATCAGAAATCCAGTGTAACAGAAACTGGGGAGAGCATTTGACTACAGCAGTCTCACTGTCCTACTCGATTTTAATTGCTAGCAAATTAAATTTTTACCCAGATTGAGTGTGTTTTGCTCATGACAGTAACTGGTAAGGGATGTCTCTGTCTGTACTTCAATGCATGAGTCTCCTTGTCCTGTTGAGGAGAGCAGCTGAGTGGGAGGCTGGTCAGCCCAGATCAACTCACCACGGGGCTCTCCACTGAAACAGACAAGTAACCAATTACTGTTTAGTCTTGACTAATTCCATTTCAGAACCATAAAAAAAAAAAAATTCTAGTTACAATGAGAACAATATGACTTGCATGAAATGAGAGTGTAAACCATTCAACAAGTATTGTTAAGTGACCTTGTTTTTGCTGTTGAAAATCTATTCCACTGTAGGAGTTCCACTGCTATGTGCTTCAGTTCATACAAAGGAAAATGTAAATGAGGATGCAAGAAGACTCTGTACCAACTCCAGAAATGAAGAGAGCTAACAGTGAAATATCATTGCATTTCTTCCTTGCTCAGGACATAGGAATATTGTATCTGACTACTCAAAATGGGATTATAAATCATGCTGTAGAGATTAACTAACCTTCACGAATCATTCATTGCTTTAGACCATTTGTCTTCCCATGGATAAGATTCCATAAGTAACAAGACTTACTGGGATATACATGCATTAAAAAGAAAAATGCTTTAATGCACAGGTTAAGGTGAATGTTCACTCTAACACAAAGTGACATTAATGCTACAAAATCCATATCAGTCTAACTTACATCTAAAATTCTATTACTACATTATTGATTAATCACTTGAACTTTAAATTTAGTTGAGAATGATCTGAATGATTCAAGTACTTTATCAATTTATTTTAGAATACTTTGTCAAAATGAAGGGACTGGAAGGTGTTCTTTACTTGGGACATAAAATTCCCTTTTACCTAGTTGCTTATGAAAGTACATGGTACAATCTTAAATTTATGTTACAAAACCAATAAGCATTTGAATAACAAGCAGCGATATTTCAGATATTTCATATTTCTTTCAAAGATATAAGCTTTTAGCAAATAATTTTATAGTTGTTTTATTTTACTACTTTAACCCATATTGATGAAAGCCAAAACTTTCTAATGCACTACTAAATCTCAGCAGAATCCATATTCAGTATTTGCTAAAACTGAGAGTCCATAGAAGAACATGTACTACCAAACCAAGTTGCAAGTAGCAATTGGAAGTTGTTTTAGCTGCTTTTTCCTAACCTATCTGCCAAAAATCTCAGTCATAGAAAGAATTTCTCTTTAGTATCATGTTTTATCTGTCAATTCCTCTGTCTAGTTAGTAAAACACTGTATCATCTAAACAGTATGTGGCTCACTAGATCTCAAATCATGGAGGGAAATAAAATATTTCTCTTACCTGGAATTTTAATTCTATATTAAAATTAGGAAAGTTTAAGTGTATTGATTTCAATTGGGTCCAGATTTAGCCTGATGTATTCATACAAAGGATTTGTATGAAGGGTTTTACTAAAGCTTCCTTGATTGAGGAAAAGCCCCCCAAGCCCAGCAATCAGATAATAGAACAAAATTAAACACAGAAAGTAAGGATAACTAAAGATACAAAAGTAAGTATATAATTTGAAATACTGTGCCATGCAGATAGAAGGAACAAAATATGATTAAAAAATATTCTTGAGGAATGTATTTTAAAGAGAAAACCAAAAGAACAAATTAACTACTTATCTGTGTCATGACATCATCTTCTTCCTTTTAGGTACAAATACAAGACTATCAGCCAAATCCTAACAATTCTACCTGGAAAACATCAAGAATTTTTAACTTGATAGTTCATTTTGGTGGGCTAAAGTTTTTTATGCTTCTCCTGATTTGAGTACGTTGCATGTATTTCTACTTGTAAAAATGATCTGCTACATTTGGGTTTCTTTTTTAATGTGGACATCATTCTTATCTTTGCATACAGTACAAAAGACATTGAACTCTAATTCACATATTTTTACAAAGATAAGTCTGCAATGTGAATATGTGCAGAGACATGGGAAAGCATTTTTTTCTTCTAAAATGCTGGATGTATAAACTAAGCAGCCTGTAAGATTTACACTCAAATATCTAACTCTTGATGCCAATCCTTTTCAGACATGTCTTCCAATAAAGATGGGCAATTTTTCTGCCTTCTCAACATCTCAGAGTGGAAAACCTTTCAGTCAGATGATCAAGAAGCACTATAGTTATATAAATGACCCCACCCCAAAATGTCTTTAAGGTCAAATGATGCCTCATATTGATTGAAAAGACTTTTTTTTTTTTTTAATTTACATTATATCACTGAAAGTAACTGAAATTGTTTAAGAATTTAAAAACTGTTGGGATAAAGCTTTCTGTTTTCTTGATAAAAAATAAATATATCATTTATGTTGTAGATGACTAAATTATTTATCTGAAAAATACTGTTTCAAATTTATGTTCAATGAATTACACTCCATACACTTAAAAAGTTTTTTTACTGTGATGTGATACATATGCTGATAAGAAATTTACCTAATGGAGTCACACTTCATAAGCTTCAGGGAGAGAGGATTTATTAATTTGGCCTCCTGCAATAACTTTTATATGTACTCCTCTAAAAGATCGTACCCCACATGTTCTTCCCAATGCATCACAACCAGGACTATTTAAAGATAATGTTTATCTAACTGACTGCTTCAACAAATCAGCTAAATTACATGACCAGACTCTAATTATCTTTTGGACAAAACACATAAGATGGGGTTTTTTAATTTATAAAGCAATGTGATGAGAATATGTCCAGACATTGCTTTGATTGCATCTGGTACATGCTCATAATTTTACTTTCAATGCAGATTTCATTCTTCTGATTATTGAGTTTAACTGAGGGTAGAGAAAAAAGAAAAGTTAAATTACTATCCAGAAAACGAGAAAGGAAAAGTGTTGTCAATGCAAACAAGCATTTAGGAGCTGAGCAATTTGGCACCAGCAATCATCACGGGTGAGACTGAGGTGATTTAATAATTATATCCCAGGCTCTCATGGGAATACAGTCACAAAAAACAATGAGTCTCTAATTGACAACCAAAGTCAGTCAACTTAGTCTACTACCAGTGACTAATTAAACCAAAGAATGCTGGATTTCACGAGGACTTTGGAACTATCTACAGCAGAACAGCAAGATGAGAGTCAGTATTTCACAGAGATAGAATTAAGAAAGCCGCTGCAGTGCTAAACAACAGAATACAGTTTGATGATTTGCGTCCCAATTATGTCTATAGTATCTTCCAAACATGCAGAGTGTTGAAACTCAAAATTTCTCGTTCTTTCTGTATTTGATTCTTTTTGTCTTAGCAGAAATCAGTGTATACTGGACAAAAAAAAAAATACCATCTAAAGCTAAGGCTGGGAAACATGAAAGAAGAAAACTAACAGGAAAACTGAAAATAAACATTAATGTGATTCACTGCCATACAATATATTTCTAGCTTGGATATTATATCAAACATATTTTCTCTCTCACACACACAGTCATAAAAGGGTACTGGGCTTTTTTGAAGTATACCAAACATCACAAGAGAGAGATACTTCTTGTGAGATATATTTTTGGAAAGATATTTCTCCAGTAGGCAACAGCTGGTGAACAGTACAATCAGGAATGTTAGGAACTTCCTCCCAACAAAAGGTTTATCTGTTGAATAACCCCAAACATAGTGATTAAACAACAGGTTTATCTCCTGTAGTAGAATGCAATTCAGGCCCAAATTTCTATAACTCATCCTAGACCTAGCCAGTTTTAGGTTAATTGGCTCTTCTGGATAAAGTTATGATAATTCTTAAACTCTTTGCAACACTTAATCACCATTCAGTGCTGAGATTCAGTCTGAAAACTGTCTCTTAGTATATTTTTTCTTATCTGTCCAGCAGCTACCAGTTTATATGCTATAACATTTATCCTATGGTAGAAGCAAACTTTGCAATTAATAATTAAAATACAAATGTCTTCCATATGTATTGCTGTATAACCAATATTGTAAGCAATGGACCAGAGTGAATATTTACTACTCAGAATTTCCTATTCAGATTCACAAAATCAGTTAGTCTCTAGAGAAGGAGACATTACTATACAGATTGCAAGCAAGTCTAAACCTTTATTTTATATATTCCTTTGATATCTTTCTGTTCATAAAGGATACAAGCAGGTAAAGATATATGTTGACTGCAGTTGGTGCTGATAAAAGCAAGGCCAAACAGAGTAATCTTTCTGTGAGGCTGGCCTGTGCAAACATATGGACTTCAGTTAGACACTTGGGCTGAAATGGTAAATCTGCTATTTAATTTGTTGGTTTGATTTTTATAAAGTATTTGTTTAAGCATGTTTACACAGTTTCGGGTTAATTATTTCCTAAGGAGTTACATCTCTCCAGACCTTCTATCTTACTTTCATACTTATCAACTCTTCCTATCAACCCACCTTTCACAGTACTATTAATTCATATTAAAGTCAACCTGTGTTTATATTGCACAGTATTTTTGTTCACTACAATTATGGAAAATATGTATAAATAAATGCCTTGCCTAAGATTTTGATTGTTCTTTACACTGAAGACTGTCTAATTGAAGGAGACATATAGTGTTATCAGCAAAAAGTGCTGTTAAAATATATTAAAATTATAATTATTTTGGTCTCCAGATGAGTTCAAATATGAATGCCAAGTATTTTACAAAACAAGTTGTTTTTACATTGCTCTGTGGTTGTTAGCTAGCTAATCACAGGACAGGAGAACAGTGATTAACAGATATTATATTTAATAAAATGCCAAGTTCATGAGGTTCCTATAATTAAGAACTCCAAAAATAATTTCCAATAATTTTATATAGTTTGGAATGATACTGAAATACTATTAGTAATAACTTCTGCAAAAAAAATTAAAAAATACTATGGGTCTTTCCTTGGGGTTTTCAACACCACAGATGACAGAGCAAATCCATCAGCACTTGCAAAGGAAGAATATCACAATCTTATTTCTAAAATAGTTTAAAAGAGGAAACAAAGAGGAAAAAAAATATTATTAAGATATAAGCTGTGTCTGGCTTTCAGCGGCCATGGGATGGAGGTTCCCTGGCAACTGTCCCACTCATGGCCGCAGGGCAGACACGCGAGTGGCCACCCCGAGTCTCTGCCCAGACTGGTGCGGGTGGCACCAGGACACAGCTTTTGAGCAATAGGAAGGCATTAGGGCAGGTTTGCAGGGTAAAGGCTCCCCAATAGAAACCAACACGGGGAGGGACCAAACCTCACAATCCAATTCTGTACAATACAATTCTGTACAATCCATCCCTTCGAGGAAGGGATGAAAGACAGGCAACACTCCAGAACCAAAGGAGTGTGCTATCTGTTACAGACAGGGGTGAGACAAGGGAACAAGGGAGGTATACAGGGAGACTGACAAGTGGATTGACATACATTTTGGGGGGGAAAACTGTGGTAAACAACTCAGGACTGATATATTAGGGAAGCCAAATGGGGTACATAGAACGAACTATTACAAACTTATAACAAGGAATATTAAAACATACTTCAGAAGAACAAACTGTAAAGTGACAGACTACCACAGTAAGTTTTGAGGAATATCCCTTAAAAACCTAATAGTCAAGTACATGGTACAATAGTATACCCAGTGAAAATTCGGGGGCAGAATCAATGGCAAGGAGACAATTTTTTCAGTGGATTGGAAATACTTGAACATAGCAAACAAAGTATTTAACATGGAAACTCATTTAAAATGCAATAAGTATGAAACTTATATTAATAAAGAGATAAATATGGGGATAATGATTCTTGACACTTTGGAAATTAAACAGTCATACATTTTCATTTACAAGAGAAACAAAACAAGAAATTACTAATAATCTAATCTGTGACAGTCAAAACTCTTTAAATAGCTACATAACATAGAAACTTAGTACAGTGTTGGCAACAATACTAATTTTCTTAAGGAACCCATTTTAAATTAATATATAGTTGTGCTTTTGAACAAAATCTTATCTTGCAAAGTAACTCCAGACACTCCAGACTAACAGCAATCACAAATACTTTATCTTCTTGTTCTATAATCTGTTTTATGAGAATAAGAGCCATTACTTTTTGTGAATGCTACTGCTCACATGACTAAAATTTAAACAGTGTTTTGGGGAAGGTATTGGATTTTATCCAATAAATACTAGTTAAGACCACAGAAATGCTGATCATTCTGTAAAAGCTTGTCTTGTATAAAGGGAGAACATTTAAAACTTACAGAAATAGGAGTTATTTTTGGTAACATAAATGTATATTTTTTGATCTTTTATAAGTTCATCTTTGATTAGAATTCAGCAACAACTTCAGTTAAAAAAAATTTTAAAAAGGGACAAGGTTAAAATGAGCAATGAGTACAACCTTTTCAGTTTCATTTATTTATGACTCACATTTGAGAGAGGAACTCCTACTCTGTAAAAATGAACTCCATTACACATATCTAAAATGATCGTTGCGTTTTTGCTGGTTCTTCATTAAAAATGTACTAATTTCATTAAGCATGGCAAAAGCATCACAATCAACCAAGCCAAACCAAAGTTGCTCAGGTGAAAATCCCTCAGCAGGATTAATACAATAAATATTAAAATTTATAATATTTAAATTTAAAATGTTTCATCCTTTCAAATACATCTTCATTAATCCATGTTCTTACTCTATACTATAAGATGTACAAAAAACAAGTGGGAGAATATATCTTATGTATGTATTCATTACTTTGCCAGAACACATGTAACTGGTTTCTGATACTAATGGCTCATCAAACACAATGTCTGCTGTCCTTTCTTATTCTGCCTATTTGTTTCTATTCCTGTTGCTTCTGTTAAACCCTGGATTCCATTTCCCAAACTGTTTAGAATATGTGGTTTGGGAAGCCAAGGTATATATATTAAGGGGAACAATTTGATGCAGTCAAGAGATAGACAGAGAATTCACTGTAAATTAAAGAAATAAACAGAAACTCATGCAATTGGATATCTTTTTCAATAGAGATCTTTAAATACCATTTTTTAAAAAAAACCCTATTTTTTTCATGGATGCAGAACAAGTAGAGGGACATCCTCAGTATTTTTGAGGTTCTTTGGTGTCCAGACACAAACATTTTCATTATGCTATTATATACACCATTAAATATGGCTTTGGATTCTGGGTCCCAACCCTACATTTCAGAGAACTGAATTTTTGAAGATTAGTTAATGTTTTTCTTTATTAAGTTATATGCAGTTGCAATAAGGAAAGTGCTGAACTAGTTTTCAGTAAAAGACTCAGAGACATATGCATCTTAAAATGGGGGTTTTTTATTATATTTGGGTTTTGTTGGACCATAATGTTTTGTTTGCCTCCACGTTGGAGCACTTTGTTTCACAGTTAGCTCCTTTTTTTTTTTTTTTTTTTTTTTTTTAACCTAGTAAATCTATTGCTTAATTTGTTCTAGTTGGCCAGCATCTTACAGCTGGCCAGCCCACTTTTTATTGTCTTTGTTAAGTTACTTGTTCAGAGATTTGTATCAAGTCAGCCTAAAAGCAACCAGAGAATTCAAGTATTTTCAGTTTTCATTAGTTCAACAAGAATTTCCTTCCCCTACTAACAGATTTTTTCAGCTTATTTGGCTTACTTGTGAGTTCTGTTATGGGATTTGGAAGGTATCTGTATTGCTTTAAATTCATTTAGTAAACCCCAAGAGAGTTTCAGAGGCAAAGCTTCTTAGCAAAGGACTGCAGATTTATTGATGAGACTAAGTTCTGCTAAAACTTTCACAATGCATACAGTTCAATACAATTCAGTTACTTGAGAACATAAACTCATTTATTTGACTTAATATTTATCAGTTCGTTTAAGTCATACTATGTAGTATGCAGTGAAGACTGTACATGGATACATACGAATGTGGTAGAGCACCTTCTGGATCACCAAAACAAAATAAACTAAATGAGGCAATTAAAGGGGACATAAATATATGCACACACACGATGTTTTAATGTGAGAATTTTTTGTGCTATTTAATCAATAGTTTAGACACTAATAACCACAATCATTTATCTAGAAGCATTATTTTAGCAGAAAACCTGATGCATTTAAAATAATTTAAAATGTGAGAACTGTATTTTTTTCATAACAAGCTGAACAAAAAATAACAAAATACATGGCATCAATACAATAAAATAGATGGCACCAACCATCTCTCTGTTGGGGTAAAAAACTTATGTGGTTACCAGCCCTCAAAATTTACGAACAGTATGAAACACAAATTCTCTGGCAAAATGTGCAATTTTGCAATTCTCTAACTAAATTAAAAATATAGTTAAGGGTTTTGTTTTTATATTTTTGGTGATATGCTATACATACAATTGTTTTACAGTACCACATAAGTAGGTTGAAATAGTCATTAAATATCATTATACACATAGAGATTTGAGTAAATTACTCAAGATTTCATAGAAAATAGAATGAATATCCAGAAACGTATATTGTGTTTTATTCTGCTTTGTGTGGAATATTTCTCAACTGTAAATATTACTGAAAAATCTTTTTATATCTCAAGATGTGTTATCCCATATAGATAACTTATGACAGAGAAGTAAATTAAATCCTGATTTTCTAGACCAAGAGCAGTGCAGTAGAACTTCCTTTCTCTCACAGTTGCACTGTAAAGTATAATACATCTTGAAAGTTGTCTTGCCCTGAACCCAAACCAAGTCCTAATGAAAGTGACATAAAAATCCCCCAAAAATAATGAGAAAACATCTTACATGCCTGATTTGAAAACTGAAACAATGGTTAAAAATCATTCATTTGAAAAGGGTAGACCGGGAAAAAAAAACCAAACAAAAAACCCAAAACAAAACCAAAACCAAAACAAAACAAAACCAAAACAAAACAAAAATATCCCACAAACAGAACAAAAAAACTGTAGGGTGAGTTGATGTTCGAAACTTTTAAATTTCTGGCAAAGACCTATTTTTCCCTGAGGTTCCCATACCTCTGGATATGCCCCATTACTTCAAAGACCAATGTTTTAATCATAATTACAGAAACAGACACCCTGTCTCCAGAACTAGAGCTCAGACTTGATCTTAGACTCCAGGCTCAGTTTGTCTTCTGCCTCGCACAAATCACTGATATTTTGAACCTGAAAATGCAGATCTGCATTCTCAATGTAATAAGAAGCTTTTCCTTTGAACTCTGAACTTTGAAAGTCCAGGAAACAGTCACTTTAGACAATATTTAGAACTTAAAACATTTTGTTTGCATGCATTCTGAAGTCCAGATACAGCAAATAGAATGAAAAAATCCAAAATCTTGCAAGAAGGACAAAATATTACAGGCCTGTCACAAAAAAAACCTGACATCTAAACTCAGAGAAAGATCTTCACTTTTTAATTAAATAAATTATTTTTTAAACATAACTCGGTAAAATATATATAGTGGTGTCTATACTTAACCCCAGAAAGGGATATTTTGATAAGAGGATGTAACTGAATTTCTTTAAAATTACTGAGGGACTTCGGGACTTGCTGAAATTATCTCTCTTGTTTAATTTTCCATTTAGGCATGAAGAGCTGAATATGAATCTTCATAGTATTGGGGAACATACTGATGGAAGAAAAAGCCCTTAAGTGATGGCTTCCCTATGGAAAACTATTCTACAGCCTAATGTATCTTCCTGTCAGAACATTTTTCATTCTATTTAGTACAGTCTTTTCCGCTCCCAGTTCCATCATATTATTAATATATATCTTAATGTACAACATTAAACCACTTCTAGCCTTCTTGACATTTACATAACTACATTCTTATGGACACCCTTTTGAGTCAAAGTGAAGGTGTCCCTATTTCACTGCTAAAAAGTTTCCTTAATTTCATCTCTTCAGTGTTCTTCTCTTCCTTTTTCTTCCCCATTAAAAATAAATTGTCTCCCAGCACAGTCCTTTAATCCCATTCAATTTCTTCTAATGTTTGTTGCAAGAAATAGAGATGCCACTTCTCTCACATGGGATGGAGCTTTTAAAACATCCCTCCATTATATCACAGGAAGATGTAGTTTTGTAGAAGAAACTCCTGCATAGGAACATTGGATGCGCATGCTATGAGTGCAGCGGTTCCCCTTGTGACACAATCTTCAACAGACAGTAGCAGAAATTGACAGCTGCAAATATTAGTAGGTAGGCAATCTATCAGGTGAGAAATTCACCCTCTGAACAATTGTCAGCTTTCATTCTCTAGTTTCACACACTCTTCTTCCTTTACTTTGTCACCACTCACAAAAGAAAACACCAAAACCCACACAACCAGTTGAGTAGCAACAAAAACAGCAAAACCAATTCTGTAATATGGGAGTGGTTTTTAATATGTGCTTTATCTTCTGGGATTCTGGTGTGTGGAAACCCAGGGCAAGGGGAATATTTATCTGCCCTGAAGGGTTCTGACTCCCAGGGAAGCACTGACTTTGACCGTCATTCATGGAGAAAGCCTCCAAAGCCTCAAAATAAACTAGAGATCACAAAATGTGAAATAGATTATAGAGGGTAGTATAGTATGTCACTTAGGTGAGAAATTTAGGTTTTAGGATTTTTAGTATATTGTATATGGGAATATACAATTGATGGAGGGTATAGGGCGCTATCTCTTAGTCTTTTTTCTTCTTTCCTTCTTCATGGATTTGGGTGGCATCTTGTAATTGGGTGGAAAAATTTACATTGTGGGTCTTCAGTTATTGGGTTAGAATGGAAAATAATTTAGTTGTCACATCTTAATTGGGCAACTTTGTTTTTGATTAGGCTCAAAACTCCTTGTTACACGAGATTGTTAGACATTTTTGTGCTGTTTTCCTGCATGCAAGGTCTGGTGCAGACAGCGTGCTGAAGTTTTGATAAGATCACAATTAACAAGAAGCTGAAGACTGAAAAAGTCCTGTGAAGACTGAAAAATCTCCTTTTCCTGACACAAAACTGCTCCAGGAGGGTGTCCCCTGTCAGGGCAGCCCCCAGGGAGAGGCCCAACAAAGCCATACTGGTGCTTTATGAAAGGTTTCTTACTTTGGTAAGCTTACAATGCCTTAACTTCCTTGCCAGCACTGCACCAAATAAATGAATTGAAATTTTCTAATCAAATTTTGACATTATTTAGATATGAAGTGTCTCAAAAATTCTACACCAAAATCTTAATAATGGAAATCAAAAGTGAATATAGCATCATGCAAATTCAAATGCACTGCTGAAGTCCATACATACATCAGATACAAGAATCTGTGATTTTTGCTTTGAAGGGCTTATTTTTTTTTCTTTTAAAAGGTGAGATACAGTAGAATACATTATACAAGGTGTGTTATTAAGTATCGCTGAAAAATTCCAGTGATTTGTATAATACATATGCATATTTTTATTAGTTGTCCAATTTATTCCTAAAATCTTTGATTTTATTCCCCATTTATTCATTCAGACAAACCTGTTAAAACAACAGCTCTTTTGAAGACTTAAGAGTACTCAAAGGCTATCTCTTAGTCTCACTCTGAAAACTTGATCCCAATAATAAATATAGTATATTTCTTTATTCTTTGAAATAAATTATGCCAAACAAGCTTCTCTCTGACTGACACAAAGCATGCCAGCTAGTTTGGTATTTCTCTGAGGTAAAGCATGTACAAAGAAATCAAGGACTAATCTAACAAGGCAATCATCTTTACTAATGTCCTCACAAATGAGTTAAATGTGAAATACTCACTCTAAGCTTTGGTGCTTAGACCTTCAAAGGAGCCAGAAAAAAAGATAAAACAGGGAAATTGCTGTGATGTGCATCTCACAGATAGAAATGTTCTGTAACTGGATTGTGGAAACAACTGAAGGATCTGTACTTGATTCAGTCGACACTTGATGCAGTCTTCATTTTTTTTTTTTTTTTTTTTTTTTGAGACATACAAGTAGAGAGAATGAGTTAAAATACCTAAAAAACAGTTACTGAAATGTGAGTTGAAATCAAACTAAGGGAGAAGAGATTTATGTTACATTTTAGGAAGAAATTCTTCACTCAGAGGGGAGTGGGGCATTGAAATGGTTCCACAGAGAAGCTGTGGCTGCCCCATCCCTGGTACTGTTCAAAGACAGGTTGGATAATAGGGCTTTGAGCATCCTGTTCTAGTGGGTGACATCCCACTCAATCCTATTAATTAATTAGATTATTTGTTACTATAAATATTTGAAAAACAGAAGGGTAGAAATGCAGATACAGGAATTTAAAGTTCCTGTGACTTTGTGATTAGAGTTTTCCTAAATTGCACACTCTAACACTACTGGGCCCCTGCTATTGTTCATAGCCCATAGCACTAAATTCATATCAAGACAAACAAATTAACTAGCACAAGCATAAAATAAATGCACAGCTGTTGTGGGCTCAGTATCAGTAGTGGATGATAATAGGCTGCATCCAGGGATGGGAGCAACTGTTCAACAAGAGGCTGCACCATTAGCACTACAGATGTTTCAAATACACCTACATGCTGTAATATATTTGATACAATTTAACTCCAAATTCTGCTCTATTGTTTGTTTCTTTTAAAATTGTTGTAAAAGTTGAAATTTAGAAGAATTTATTTGTAAAATAAGCATCTTTAGTGTATGAAATATATATCACGCCATAAAAAAAATAATAATAGAAATTTACAATAAAATTTCTATGTAATGTCTGGTTTTATAGTAAAAGTATATTTTTAGATAACAAATTCTTCAAAAAGTAATTACTTTGTTAAATAGACATAGTAGGTTTCATATCCTTATTCATCAACAAATACAGCAAGCATGTAAGTTTTTTACTTATTACCATCAGTAAGAAAAGCCATTCCATAAATGTATACAATTTAGGTTCAAGACAGGCTTAGGACATAAATTAATCATTTATTCATAAGTGTGCTATTATTAAGTCACAGTCTGTGAAAAAAATGTTCTGCTTATGTTAGATAGGAAAAAGGAGAAGTATAATGGACATTAAGGAATATCTTTTTGATAAATACAGAACAGTAAATCAGTAGTGGAACAGATTTCCCCTTGTGCCCAGCTCTCCAATGGGAAGGAAACTCCGAGCCTGACAGTTGTATGATGCTGCCAAGTGGGTGTTGAACTGCCCACCGTAGCTGGGCTGAAGGCAAGAGCCAGGGCACCTCATCTGGAACTCTTTTGGTCCTTGAGTACTTGTGCAATAGAAACAATTTGCTCAGGGCAGAACAGGTGGAAGCAGAGCAGCCACAGGAGCAATCTTGAAAAGAGCCCAGAGAATAAGATGGCTGATCTCATTTTGAGCAGCTGTAGCTGTGGATGCTCTGAACAGCAACAGCAGTGGGAGGGCCAGCTCTGTGTGATCAGAGGGCTTTGGCAGTTGTGATCTCTGAACTAATTCCAACATGTCATTGAATTGGCACATCAGGATGAAAAAAAGACTGTAAGGCATTTAATAGCTTAGGGGGAGAGGGCAGTTTTACTTAGGCCCAAAAATACATTTGAGAAGAAAAGCAAACTAAACTTTTATGAATATTAAAGAGAAATAAAAATGAGTTTGGTTTATTTCCTTCCTCTGTGGGTATCATTATTTACTAAATGGTAATTTCTTATGATAATTTTAAAATCTTTTCAATGAATAGGCCATTAGTACAAAGGAACTGTGAGCATCATCTGTAACTGTGTGACTAAAAGCACTTTCATCTGAAAAGTCACTATTGTTTCTATTTCCCTCTACATAATTAGACACTACAGCAAAAATGAAAGCCAGAATTGGAATGCTTAAATTTGCATATTTTATAGGCTAGAGAAGTGGAATAACTATTGCAGTGCTAGTTTTGAACAAAGACAACCTGGATCCGATTTATTAATTGGCTTCAGGTGTCCTATTTAATCCTAAGAAAATCAAAGCTAGAATTTTAAAGGTATTCAACTACTGATTTGGGTAACTTAAAAAACTTTTTCTAGTCTCTCTGGAAAGAGATTCAGGTCATCTGATTTTAGGCCTTTAATTTAAAAATGTGAGGTTTCCTGAGTATGAATTTATGTAGTCACTGGAAAAAGGCAGGCTCCCAACAGAGGAGCTTGTGACTAAGCAAGGCATCTAAATTAAATCACACAAAAGAATGGGATATCTGGTGCATATCACACAGAGTTAGATATTTTTATACCTGGATGTTTCTCTAATCATGCATCTTTCCTCATTTTTGTTGCAGTTTCCCTATCAGATAGTGATATCTTTCCCTTATTTACCTTGCAGTAGATTCTCTAGACTTAATCATATACTGTTTATAGAGCTCTTCAAAAGGAAGCAAGACTTAATAAAACATTCAGTGAAAAGTGATAGAAATGGCCAAGAATCTGAGAAAAAAAAATTTAAATTTGTGAGAATTGGTTGTGCCAAAGCATGAAAGAGGTTACTTAGTAAATATATACCAAATGACAACTGGTTCACTGATAAAATTATATCTATTTCATATTGTGGTTAAATTGTAGAACCCATTGACAATTAAACTTATTTTAAAAAGCAACCATAAACACAGCAGTTGTAAATCTGCCGGTTCAGGGCTTTAGAAAGTTTCTAGTGCTACAGCTAAGAGCACATGATCAAATATTGCAATATTAATGCAGTTTTTTGACCCTGTTTATCCCTTTATCAACACTGTTTCAATTTATGCACACTCTGTCTCAGACCAACTGTACCAATGGATATTGTTCAATAAACCCTTTTTATTTTGAGTTTATCACAGTTCAACAGCTCAAGCATAGCCATATCTAGCAGCTATTCTGAGGATATTAAATCTGTGTTTATACCTTTAGAAATGAAAATATATCCAAGCTTTGTCAGTAAAATATCTCTGTCCTTTCTGCAAAGTTCATTCACCTTTTTCTGTCAGATACACCAGAGTGAACTGCATGACCTTTGAAGACAAAAAGGTACAATATGTCCTAGACACTAAATATTATGGATATGAATTTTGAAATATTCAGCATTGACTCTAAGCTTAATTCCAGCCTGACTGAGGTTGACATGATATCTGAAAAGGTAAAAAAGGTTGTGATATCAGAATATAGATACATCCTACAGCCGCTTGCTTCAGGCATATTCCTCCAAAGACAAGGGTACCAGCCAGGCAAGACAAGACACAGACACAACTGGGAATACAGTTATTAAGAAGGTAGAGATGAAAGGTGTCATCAGGAACTGCATAGAGACTGACTCGCTTGCTTTGTGAAATAACAAACTCCACAAAGCATTCAGTCACGCAGTCCCTAGCACTTAAAAAGAGAAATTACACAAAAAATGTAACTTAGAAATAAAGAAGCACTTGAGTGTGTAAAACTCCTGCAGATAACGTGAAGATTTTTTAAAGACATAAGACCTAGGCACCAACACTGACTCATGCTTCCTCTTTACCATCACATTTCACTTCGCTCCTTTTTTCTATTTCCTGGGAAAAAAATTTAAAAAAAAAAAGTGGAAGAAGATACAATATATCAGAAATATGTTCAAAGAAATGTAGGAAATTAAAATAACCAACAATATAATCTCTAGCAGTTTAAATTTATATCACAAGAGGTTAAGGAGCTGCCTATGACTTTTTATGCCTTTGATAATGTGTCCCTTAATGGAGCCTGCAGAACAAAAAGCCAGGAGAGCATATAATCAAATGGCAAAAGGACTGACCAGTGAAATTAAAGTTATTGCAGAAAGGTTAAACTAACCATATGTATTCCTGCTGGTGGGAAGACAGTTCTCAGACCAAGCCTGCATAGGAATCCATTGTCAGAGAAAAGGCTCAGAGATTTTAAAATTAAACCCAATACATAACACAAAGTAAACCAATACATTGAACTACAGTCAATCAATAAGATCAGACAGCTGTTCAGCAATTTGGTGTCTGTGTTCGGCCATAACACTTGGTTAAGTATCAGTTCCTTTGTGCAAAGCAAACTTGGTGTCAGAGGAATGAAAGATGGCAAATGCCACATTGGTATTTAAGTATAGTTTCAGAGGTGAAACTGGCACACACAGGCGTCAAAACCTAATTTCCACACCAACCTATCTGACAGAAGTTATAGCAGTTAGTATTCTGAGTAACTAACAGGGTTCTGTCGTCTGAGGGAAGGTAATGTAGGGATGTGGCTCTTCACATTGTATTTCTTTCAGTGTTACAACAAACATTTTCATCTGGGTTATGAAGTGGATATAACATTCTTGGTCTTCTGAAAGATTTTTATAAGATTATTCACCAAGAAAAATTAAGTAATTAAAGTGTTGTAAGATTTAAAAGAAAGCCAATTCTAAACTAATACTTATTTAAGTATAGAAAGCAAAAACTGGAATAAATGGACAGTTTATACAGTGAAAAGAGATTGCAAAGTATGTTGATATCCTTCCACATATTTCCTGTGAAACCTATCAAGATAAAAGCTATCAGCAAGGAATTAGGTAAAGTCAGAAAACAGATCAAAAATTAATGATGAGAGTAATAGCTCATATGAAAGGTATATCTCAGGAATCCCCTTGATAAACAATTTTTTGTCAGACACATGCAATCCTCACATTAATTGTTTCTTCCATGGTTTTCCTTGGAATTTCCAGTGGCTGTTAAGGAAGATGAGCTACTGACACAGACTTTGACTTGGAGCAGGGCTGCAGCAAAATTTTTAAAGCTGTGTAGGAAAACAACATTCAAACCACAAATCTAATGTCTAAAACTTTGTATTCATGCTTGGTTATTTAAAGAGTGAGACAAGCTTTCGCTTTTGCATGTAACATTAATAAATTCCTTAGATGTAAGATCCCTTGATGTGAGCTTTAAAAGGCATATTAAAAAAAATGAAGTTAGCTGGATCAGCCAAGTGCTAAAGAGGATTCCTTAATTCATGTATATTGTGAAATAACACTGTTAACATATAGTATAATATGACAAATGCACTGAATTCTTGATGTCTGAAACCTATAGAAATGCAAAAAATTTGCATGTAGGAAAAAAAAACACAATTCATTTTAAACTGTACAAGGTTTGAACAGCACAAAGTACAATTCATTTTAAAACCAGTGTGATCTTAGTAATTTTAAAATGTTATATCAAGTCACAAATCCATGTCTTTTGATCTGTAAGGAAAAATTTCAAATATCTAACCAAAAGAGGTTGCTTCAGCACTCGGATTTGAGCAAAAGCTAGATATTTGCTGAATAGAGATGGCAGGGGAGAACAGGTTATAGTCAACTTGTGGGTTTCTAGCTACAGCTATGAAGTTATTAATATCAGATGATAAGAAGCTGAGCTGGAATCCTACTCTAATAGAGAGTTATGAACACTCTAATGAAAGGCAGCCATATCTGTGTAACAGTCTTCACAGACATGAACACATTTTACTGTTATATTGCATCAGAAATATTCATGTTGCTGGTCCAAATATATACTAAACTTTGTTTCAGGAAAGTGGAAAAATACCACTTCTACTTCAGCCTCTAAATACAATCAATATCAATAGTAAAAACCATTAAAATTACCCAGTACAACTTTACCCATACATCTTCCTGTGGAATAGAAATCATATCTTTTGATTCCCTGACTTTACTGAAATCACTAGCATAGACTTTCACTGTTATTGATACAAGAAAGGAAATAAAATTCTTATGATAAGTAGGTTTATATAGATATAAATTAATCATGTTATGACTGTTCAATCGTTTCAGTAAAACCAAAACCATCAGCCACAGATTCTTTAGCTAATTCCAGACTCACTGAGAAGTCAATAGGTGATTTAAAATAATTCTTTGTGACATATGAAGTAAAACTGTGCTTTCTTTTAAATAATCTTTTGACTCCATCTGGCATTAGCAGAAACTACCAAGAGGCCTTTTAAGTACACATATTAAGACTGAATTGTTCTGAACTGATTTGCATGTAGTCTGTCAAAAAAATAAATATGCTCATTCCTCATCACTCAGGGTTTTAGGAATTGTGGACCTTGAACTGATTCCCCAGTGCCTCTAGTTTATGAAATCATTCTCCTCTACTTATTGGATGCATCTTTGAAATCCAATATAATTTGATTTTTTGCTCTATGACTACCTGTACCATAAATATTTCAACTGACCAAATGATAGGGAAAATACCAGAAAGGGGAAGATTTTAAGTCTTCCTTTGTATGTTGCAAAGGAGCCATACCACAAGGATGTACTGGTGTGAGTATGGGTAATACATCAAAAGAAGCATCCACTGTCCCCTGCTATCTTTCAATAGTTTGCTAATGTCTTGATTTCCTGGTCTACTTGCACTCTGAGAGACCTAATTTGCAAAGCAAAGATAAATGCAAGGGTCGTAAGAAAAAGATTGACTTGAAAAAGTATGGTCAATACAAGATATCTTGGAAACTACTTTTTTAGTGATTTTTGTATAATTTTCAGAGCATTGCCAAACTACTTTCATCAAGTACAATAAGAGGTTCTGGAATTCACTTTAAAAGACTTCTCATGTAACTTATAAGATTCAATGTGACTCTTGTAAACCACTGCTTATTTCTACACAAAAATCCAGCTTATCCTGCCCATGTTTAACATGAAATGATTTTGGATAATATTTTGTATTCTTCCCCAGATTTCACTCCATTCTTTCGGTCACACAAATCCAGAGAGAAATTAGTGGTTTTAACACATCTCAAAATTATTCACATATTTCTTTCTTCAGGTCATTAACTGGAAGCAAGTGGACACCATTTATCACTTCTGCTCAAATTGATAGGTTAGGAAAAAAAAAAACCAACAAAACCCTGATTTAATATAGTACCTCAAAAAAGTGGATAATCACACAGTCAATAAGCATTTCATCCAACTCAGGGCATCTCAAATATTCCAGTAAATGCAAGCAAAAAAAAGTTCCATGTTATCAAGTCTTAAACTAAACTTTAAAGCTTGGAGGGTTTTTTTTTTCTTTCTCTAGGTCAGTCTGGTGTTCAGATTTAGTTCAGCTGATTATAGAACTACAGTTTTAGTATAACAGTATTGACAAACTATTTCTAGATCAAAGCCAAATGTGAGGTGCAAAACTGTGAATCTGGAGAAGCACATTTTATATATTAAATCATATCTTAAAATCCACAAAGATAAAGTTTCTCCCATCATTCACTTGTTTTTCAAAACTCAAAAATTAGTTTTGAAGAAGATCTGCTAGAGCAGCGACTGTTGTTGCACTCATTGGCATTCTGGAAAGCAAAACATTCATTTTTTGCTGCTGAAAAAAAGCATCTCTGTGGATTCTTTCCAGTCTGGACCACCTGATATATTTCACATTTTATGTACTCTATGAAGAATGACATTCATATGAATGATAACTTTACCCTTTGATAGTCTAATCCTTCCAAATACAGTCACATGATTCAGCAATTCCCCTAAGGAACAAAATGAAGAATAAAAGATAACACTTGAACAAGAATGCAAAGTGACAAATATAGTCATCATTTGTCAGAGCTAGCTATACCATAAAAAAAAGATTTCTCAAGAAGCTGTTGTGCCAAGTTATTAACTTCACATGGTTACCACTCTCTAGAAAGCTTAGATTTCATTCCTGAATGGAATTAACCTCTCACTACAATCTATTATACTGACTACACAGGCAATATTTTACACTACAACAGACTCAGGAAAAAAATATTGTTTCATCTTTTCTACTTTGTTCACACTATCAAGAAAAACTGTTCATTATGAAGACCTGATTGCCCGAGCAGCAGTAATTTCTAACTTATTGCCTTGAAAAACTCCGTTTATTCACATATAAACCAGCATATGACTTCCTAGAACAGTGACTTGCTGTTAAATATGTTGGGATAAATACCTCCAGAGGACATAGAAGCTTTGCCTGTGCTAGTTTACTCTGGCAGATGGAGCTTTTAAATATTTATTAAGCATTCACTATACCCTTGCTGTGATGAAAGAAGACCTAAGGATTTCTATAAATGAGGTCTTCACCAAAGATTGAAGAGAATAAAAGGTTAACATATCTCAGAAGCAAAACTACTATTCTAAGGTTAAAGAAATAAGTTTATGTGAGACAAAAATGCCAACAATTGTACCACAACATTACAATAGCTTACAACTTTGGGATTTTTTGCTTTATGTTGACAGAATTGATGCTATAGTTTTAATTTAAAGGACATGGCCTCAGAAAAGTATTAAACTCCTAAGGCTAGTTAAGTTAACCTCTGGTTATGTACAGAGAATAATTCATGTCTTATATGAAAAAGAGAACAAATCCTTTCATAACTTTTTTTTTTTTATGTTCACATATAATAAAGAAAAGAGCATGAATAAAATGTTATTATAAAATAATTATGAGTAGTTGCTAATCTCTAGATGGCTTTTACATAGCCAGCCAGTTACCACAAGGGCAGACAGAGAGCACTGTAGAAATTTCTCTTTCCGCAGCTGAGTGTAGCACATTGCAAACCCAGCAAATGTAAATATGGGGCTTTGATGGGCCCTGAGGCTGAACACATACTTATTGGAGGAGAAAACATTTAAACTAAAGAAGGATAGATTGGTTAGCAGGTGGCTAACCAGCATGATCCCAAACATAACCACAAACATTTCTTTTTCATAATTGCTCTCTCAATTGAGGATTTAAACACTTTGGAAGTCAGACAAGATGAAGTGATTTTATATTTTATGGGATGGCTATCGCCAGTTGATCACTGTGTGTGTCAACAAAGCACTGGGACATGATCTAGAAATGCTGTTACATACCTTTCCATAGAAAATCTGAAAATTAAAGTGGTGATTCTGTGAATCCTTTGGGGCCTAATTTACAGTTGCAGATCCAGGCTGACTTGGCAGAGGCTTCTCTCTCATTACTGAAGCAGAAATATATGTAGGAACAGCTGTGGAAGAACAAAACTAAAATAGAAAAGTTTGCAATGGATCTATTTGCCCACATAGGCACACACAGGCTTGTACATAAAGCATTACTGCCAGCATAATGAGCACTCCTAATAGAAAACTGATTGACATAAAAAACAGGCCATCATTCATATCAGTAAATTTTGACCTTTAACTTAGTGTTCAGTGGGAAAGTAAAAATTCTGTTTGGTAGAATATTTTGTAGTTTTGAAGTGTAAATTCATTACTCACAGAATGAACAGAATGAAACAGTTAGAGAAATGCTAACGTTCTTGATAATTTTTAAGCACATTACATTAAAGGCATTAGTAATTTCATAAGTTTTATATGCATATTGTTGCCCTAGACAGACAGCTAATCAGGCAGTGAACCTTTAGCATGTTTTCTGCTACTACATTGGCATCAGACTCAAAGTAGAAAAACAGCTTCCCTGAATATACAACCTGTTATATCTTGTCTAGAGATAAAAAACACACCTTTGAGGACAATTAGAATAAAAGTAGAATTGGCTATTGATTAATCCAACAGAGGTTATGTTCTATTCTATTCACTAGGGAATGCTAAATAAAATCTTTCACCATGCCAGATAACAATTTTGGATTTAAACAGAGAAAGATATAGGCTTTACACAGGATACATGGCTCAACAAGTTAACTCTCTTGGGCTTTTTGGACATTGGATAACCTAACATAAATAGCAAAATGCATTTATTAATCCACTTGTTTCTAAGTCTTAGTGGGAACTCAAGAATCATTTAAAATATATTTTGAGCAAATGGTCACACAAGTTTACAAAAAATAAACATTTTTTTAAATGTTAAAATATGGCAAGAATATCTGAAAATATTTTTCATAACTAGTAAAGTATTTTCAGACTCCTTGAACTTAATTTAGCATGCATAAATTCTATAAGCCCACCTCAGCGCAGAAAATAGCAAATATCAGTGTAAGGTAGACTCCACTAACATCAGCAATTCTATATCACAGCTTGTCAACCTGCAGTTAGAAATTTTACAAGATGCTGATAGGAACCATATTGACCAAAAGGAGCCCTATCATTACTTTCTAAATATTGAGTAATCAGACAAAGAAAAAACCACAAGTAAATGAATGTTTGAATGAGAAAATAGATACTGTAATATGAACAAGCACAGTTCGAGGTAAAGTGAAATTCAGCAGTTTCTAAAGTGGCATTCAATATTAAATGGGAAAGTACATTAGAGTAGCTTGAGTTGAATTTGTTTCAGGGTTTTCCTTAAAGCATAACAAGTTCAGCCTTGATTTCCTATCCGAGAAATCAAGGCTGATTTCCTATCCGGCTATCTGCATTCTTATTCATTCTCTGCTGTTTCTTTGAAGCAACACAGACAAAGTTAGGAATATCTAAAAAGTTGCTGCACAGTGGGAAGAATTTACCGAGGAGTGTTTGTTGGTTTTTTTCAGTCAATGTGTACTTAGGCACAAACAATGAGGGTGACAGCCAAAGATAACGCCTAGTTTCACTTTTATCAGCTGCAAAGGGTCACTAAGCATGGTGAGAATTACAGGGAGTTGCAGGGTAGTCTCAGCTAGGAAACTTCCTGGCCGCTTGGAATTTGCAGCCAGATGAAGGCATCTGGGAACAATGAAGATAAGTGTTGAGTTTGAATCATACCAGGAATAATGCTGATTTCCAAGAAACACCAGGTGCATCTATTGATTTATGAAGAGCCACAGCAGCTGAAAAGTGGAAGAATTTAACTAACTTTTCAAGAGCTTGATAAAAAGGCTCTACAAAATATGGAATGCAAATGACAAAATGTGCCTTTGTAAAACAGATATTTCAGTCTTGTAGATTCCTGGAATTCTCATATTTCAGTCTTGTAGATTCCTGGAATTCTCATATATAATAAAAACCAAAATGGAATGCATTTAAAACATATACCAAAATGCCATCAGGAGACTGGAAATGTTAGGATCAGCTATGGATTGCATTTCAACAGCAAAAAAAGCTGTTCATCTGTGTGTTTCTGAGATACTTTTTCCATAGTAAAGTTTGCATTCCTAGCTTTCTTAACTTCAATAACTGAAACTGGATAAAATTAAAATTACCATTGGTGTTACAGCTATGCCTCATAGCAAATGCAGCTAAAATCTGTGAAATTGAGAAGTAAATAAATTCCATTAAAAGGCTGGGGTTTTTTTTCCATTTTAATACAGCTTGGAAATATAAATTCTACCACAAGAACAAGAACATGAAAAATTCTCAAAAGTTAAGACATAGTTTAATTATTTGGACTTATTTCAAATAATGGAACGAGCTTTAAGTTCTGAAAGATAAAATATCTCTGAAACTTGAGTGTCATTTGAGTGTGACAAAAACCTAAAAATTCATCCAAAACCCTCTCCATGCTCCTCTTATTCCTCTATTTGAAACAGGAAGAGACAGTTGCTTGCAATCTATTCTTTGTAAGGGAAACACAATATGTTGGCACACACAACAAAACAAGTATGAATATTAGTAATGCAAAAAGAGAATAGTCCTGTCCTCTAACATGCCCTACTAACACACTATGAACTCATGCCAAAATGTCCCATTCCTTCTAATTTCAATGGGAATGAGGCACAATGTGAAAGTCTGAGGTACAAATGCAAAGGCATTACCATCTGGCCTGTGAAACTATTGAAAGTATTTTTGACCTTCAAATGTGAATGTGGTAATACTTGTGAAAGGAAGAAACAGTTCTGAAAGGACTTAGGGATATTTTGAGGACTTTCAAAACAAATTAATACTTTTCAAATGTTAAATTAAATTTGCATTATAAATAAAAGCACTAGATTAAGAAAACCCAACACTGAATGTAATAACATTGATGTCACAAATCTAATAATACATTACTACTAGTACAAGTGTGAAATCATGTCAATGCCATGCTATTATTCCTATAAACTCTGAAATTCAAAATAGGTTGTTATTTTTTTCTGAAAAATAGCTTTCATAAGAGGGCCATGCTTGAATTTTTGCATCTAAATGGTTCCCATGCAAGAAACCCAAACCAAACAAAAAACCAAAACCAACCAACCAACCAAAAAAAAACCCCAACTTGGTAGTCTCATTATTTTTTCCTTAAAATAAAAGATTACATTTTTTTTTCTAAATTCAATTTTTAAAATATTTTGAAAAGAAAATTTTAAAAACTTTATGGAATAATAATGACTGTAACATATGTTTCTTTATAGTTCCCACTGAAGATTGGTAGTATGTCCTCAGTTGTTCTAACTTTGTACAGAGCTTCCTGGCAAATCCAAAACTAATTTGTTCATTTATCATCTATATAATTTTTGTCTTTCATCATTTTTAAAAATATTGTATGACTAATAATAGTAAAGACAGTAAATATTTCTTACCTCTGCCTTGCTCTCAGCTGCCTTTTTCCCTAGCAAAAAATGGATATGTTTTTAAAATAAAAACCTGAGTTTGTCCTGAAGAATCTGAGTTAATTTAAGGCATCTAACTGACCTGCTTAAAGGTTTAAAATCAGTCAAGAGAACACCTGCAGAAAGCAATTCACCCTCCATTGTTCCCAGTCTGGCAGTACATTGAAGATCTCTTCAATGACTGAATGCCTCAGTTCACCAAAAGGAATCTGTGCCTGTTATATATGTATTCTCCCTTCATCCTATATATGTTTTAAAAATAAAGATGAAATCTTTAGTTTTCCTAATGTAGTTCACATAGTTAGATTTTAAGCCAAGTCTCGATAGGTCCTATGTAGCTTTCACACAACTCCTGGCTACCACAGAGTGTTGTTGGAGTTTATAACCAAGTCTCAGCTTCTTGCACTGCTTGCTGTCTGCATCAGCCAACCTAGAACTAGATAAATGTAAAAACAGCTTCCTCACAGGCATGACAGGGGCATGGCCCACACACTGCAGAAATCCATCCACGTGCTTAGGCCAGCCTGGGCCCTCCTGCTTGGCACTTAATGCTGTTAAAGGGCACCAGGTGATCTCGAAAGTCAAGGGCAGGAAAAAGAAAGGACACATTTGGCATTTCTACCCCACAACTAAATTTGTCTTTCTGTCTGACATGTGGAAGATGAAAAAAGTAATGACATTAGTCCTGTCACTTTGACAGGCAGCACACAGGAAATTAAATGAGCAGAAAGCCAGCCAGGCTATCAGAACTAAACCTATTAGACTACGGTATCATCCTTATTCCAAATACTGTCTCCTTAATTCTGCAGAATGCTTAATGGTCACACCTAGTTACAAATTACTTGTTTGGTCCAATGAAGACAATTAAATTGCTAAGTAGTATCAATGTTGCAGCATGTCAAGTTTCTTGGAAACTACAGAAAAGTATGAAAAATCCTGTACATCTCATTCCAAAAATATCTAATTTCATACTTTTTGTTTACTCTACCAATTCAATTCTCCTCATTTATTTATTTTCTTAAAGTTATGAATTTGAAACAATAATGGGAATGCAGGAGCTAAGGAAAAAACCCCAAAACCAAACAAGCAAAACCATGAGGATATTCACAGTAGTATTTTAATTGAATAAGATGGACTTGAATGAAAATTGCTCTATAGTAAATACAAAACAAGTACACCAATCACAACTCCTGAGGTGATTTTTTACTGCAAAAGTGGCAATAAGAGCTCAGTCTTGCTAGAAGTGTTGAATACAATCACTAATACTTTTGGAATAATGTCTGGACAGACGGTTGTTCACATCATGGTTTATTTCCAGCTGGCAACTAAGTACCACATGCCCACTCACTCCTACTCCTCAGGAAAGAACCAGAAGAGTAAAAGTGAGGAAAGCCAAGGGTTCAGATAAGCACAGTTTAATTAGGAAAGCAAAAGCCACACACACAAGCAAAGCACAACAAGGTATTCATTCAGTGCTTGCCATGGGCAGGCAGGTGTTCAGCTATCCCCAGGAACACAGAGCCTTATCCCAGGTAATGATGACTTGGGAGGAAAAATTCCATCACTCCAGATGTTCCCTGCATCTTCTTCCCCAGCTTTATATGCTGAGCATGATGTCATATGTTCTGGAATGCTTCTTTGGTCAGGTAGAGTCAGCTGTCCTGGATCTGTCCTCTGCCAATTATTTGTGCACCCACAGTCTCCCTGTTGGAGGAGTAGGGTGAGGAGCAGAAAAGGCCTTGACACTGTGCAAGCACTGCTCAGCAGTTACAAAAACAGCTTTGTGTTACCAACACTGTTTCAGCACAAATTGAAAATCTAGCCCCATGCTAAAAAAATAATGTCTATCCCAGCTAAAATCAACATAAACCCAACATCATGGTGGTAAGACAGTAAACAACTTACAGGGAAACTTACCATAAAATTTTGTTTCAGAAAAATGGCAGCTGTTCTGGGTATCATATATTTTACTGAAGTACTAAGTTTATTAATGAATATACTTGAAGAAATTGCTACATACATCTCTTCTCTGATTTTTGTTATATTAGTTTTTGTATAACAAAAACTTTCTGGAAGCTCAGGAACCTCCAAGGAACCCTTCCAAGGATCTCCCAAGGAACACTGAAGGCTTAAAACTACCTCTGGATGGCATATGTTTGCTTTGATCTCTCTGATGTGTGGCCTCAGTGCAACAATGGGATAGCACAGGTGTTTAAATAACAGGCCATACACATTTGATGAACTCTGCCTAAAGCTAGAAAAAACAACATATAAACAAAAAAGGCTCAGATCCACCTGGTCTGTTTCAAGGATTCAGACCAGTTTACATTTTACATAACCTCTTGATCTATAAATGTGATTTAATCAGATTATATTGTGACACTGGTTGCCAGAAGACTATTTCAAAATCCCTCCTAGACTTGCATGTTGTGCTGCTGCTGGCCAACTCTGTCATTCCGTTTTCATTAGGGGAATCTGAGGGGAAAATCCCTTTTGTTTTTAATATATTTTGGGTTTTTTTTCTTAGTTGAATTCTAGGAATGAGGCACTCATTAAATTCATTTAAAAGGTCTTTCAAGACCTTTTAAATATGGGCAGTCCTGCTAGTTTAATATATATACAATTCATAACAATTCATAACAATTCATAACAATAAGTGTCACAAGTCTGACTCAGTATGTCATGAAAGCTACTCTAATGATAGGAAGCTAAAATTAATTGGCAATAAGGGCAAAAGCAGTCAAGGCACATGTTTAGTTCTTGATGCTCTTCCATAGTACAGGAATAGCTATCTCATTCTTCTGCCATATGGGCATCCTTTTTGAAATGGGCAATCAATCCAATACACACTGTTCACAGGAGATTTGACAAGGGCATGTGGTACTGAGGTCACATCACACTCTGCAGCTATTTTCCCTTACAAACTCTGTGTCTTCCATCCACAATCACTGACTAGAATGATGTGAACAACTCATCTCTTCTGGAAGAGTTAAAAAAAACCCAACCAACAAAAAAACAACAACAAAAAATCTCCAACGGCTTTCTAAAGGTATAGTGGTTTTTATTTTGTAATTCAGTAGTAAATTATGATACCAAGACCATAAAGAGGGATGTGTTTGACCTTTTATCATACATACATTAATAACCTCGCGTAAAAATATTACAGTGAGAAGGAAAGTTTTGGATGGATTTGGAAATGCTACATGATTTTTTTTCCCAGCCATTTGTGGAGGGCAAAGAAAAGGAACACTTCTCCTGCAGTCTTCAATATTAGAAACAGGTCCCAGAAGTTTTATTGGCAAAATTTATGTATGATGTACATCTGTTAATGAAATGGAGACATTAAAAGAAAAAATTTATTATACATAAACAAATTTGAAAATATTAAAGTCTGGTCATGTGCAAGCTAAGCCCAAATAAGGATTTCATATTATAATAACAATTCAAATGCATTGTCCTGTGAGTTTTCATCATGTACATATTTAAAAATCATGCAGCTTTCTCCTCCCCTCAATCTCTCCAAAATGCTTTATGCAGCGATTAAATTACCATCTTTGGCAACAAAATAAGCTTCCACAACTTTCCAAAAATATATCGTACACTGTCTTGCTTGTAACTCTTGACAAAAACTCTGTGCACATACACTGATGGAAATTTTGTTATGCATCTACAGCAGCCACACTGCAGCAAAAAGCAGATCATAGAACCACACAGAACTAACTAGATCTTTGGAAAAGATCTTTGAGATCATCAAGTCCAACCTATGACCTAACACCACCTTATCAACTAAACCATGGCACTGAATGCCACATCCAGTCCTTTGTTAAACACCTCCAGGGACAGTGAGTGCACCACTTCCCTGGCAGCCCATTCCAGTGCCCTGCCAATCACACTTTCTGCGAAGAATTTCTTCCTAATGTCCCACCTGAGCCTCCCCTGGCTTAAGACTGTGTCCTCTTGTCCTGTCACTGGCTCTCTAGAGAAGAGGCTGTCCCCCACCTGGCTACAGCTTCCTGTCAGGCAGCTGTAGGGAGTGATAAGGTCTCCTCTGAGCCTCTTTTTTTCCAAGCTAAACACTCCCAGCTCCTCCAGCCACTCCTCAGAAGACTTCTGTTCCAGACCCTTCATCAGCCTTGCGGCCCTTCTCTGGATACATTCCAGCATCTCAATACAATAAAACCAAATTACATTTAGTGATACAGATTTTAAATTATGCCTAGAAATCTGCAATATTTTTTCCTCAAATAAATAAATGACAACTCTATAATTTCATACAAGAGCTGTCTATATTTCCAATAACATTACATTTGATATGAAAATAACTGAGTGATGTCTTGCAAATTTGAGATAATCTCTGGACCAGTTAGTATTAAAAAGACACATAAACATGATAAGGGAGGCATTAGCAGCCGCCTTCAAGTTCATGTGAGTACACAAATAAGAGCTTAGCACTAGGTTCATGACAATATTAAGCAACATTCCTGACTTCTGTGGGTGAGTATAATAAGAGCTGAACTCATTAGAATGTTTTAGTTTACTTGATAGCTTCCACTAGTATTTTTAGCTACAATGCTGAATACTTATGCACACATGAATGTTTGAGTGGCACATGTTGGCAAAAATCACTGATTTAGCTTAGGTATCCCATAACAACCTATAGATGTGAGATATACATATTTCATAATATAATCTAACAACCATAATTATACATTAATCTCTCCTTTTCTAGAAACAGTCTGAGAAGAGAAAGGAATAAAGAAAGATGATATAAGTTCATAATTCAAAGGTTTCAGGAAGAGTAGCTAGCATCTTTTGAACTGCTAATGCTCCTAGTAAGGACTGACATTATACTGTGTTTTGTCATAGTCATTGTCAAGATGACTAGGATTTATTTCTTAAAGAAAAAATGCACATTGTGCAAGAAGAGAGGGTTTTGTGATGTTTTTGATTCCTGTTGGTTTCTTCTACTACAGCAGAAAACATATAAGAAAAAAAAATACACTGGATATGATGATAGACACACACCTCAAAATATCCACTGTATAACCTACAAGAGTATCCAAATAGGCAAATAAAATTTGATAGCTTAAATTACCCAAATTGCAAGTCATCTATCCAACTCAACAAAATTACTAATCATTCCTTGACATTAAATATTTAAATGCTTTTCATTATTGAAAAGCAATGAGATCATAATTGGATTTCACCTAAGCAAAAGTTAGATAAAGTATTACTTGAGAAGGGAAGAAGTTAGCTCCAGTGCAGTATATCTTCTGTTGCAAAATTGCAGAATACTTATCCTAAAATATTCCCTAACAATTGGTCATTAGCTTTGTTCCAAAATTGGACATGGTCAAATAAACATTTAAAACTCACACATCAGGGATATTTTGCATTTTATGCAACTTTAGCTGCTCAGGGACAGAGCTTTTAGTTTCTGAATCTATATCTGCAAGGACATATTCATTACAGGCTGGAACAAGAGTAGGATATAGCCACCATGCACATATCAATCACAATTCAGAAATCATTATTTGGTGTACCTAAACAATTACAGTCAAATACAGTTGTTTGCTTTCAAAAACTTTCATTGGCCAAGAGGGAAAGGAAAGCAATAGAAATAATTCTTAATGGAAACAACAATTTGAAAAAAAATGTCTAGTGGATACAAAGTAATAAATGGATGAAGTAGAAAGATCAGAAACACTTAAAATTTGTATTTTTTCCCCTCAGTCCCTACAACTACTTAAAAAAAAAAAAAACAAACCCAACCAACAAAAGGTTAAAATAGAACAATTCCTTTTTAGTTTCTCTATAAATGCAAAAAAATCCTTAAGTAGTTTTACTAGTCCCTTTATTCTCCTTTCTTCATCCTCTCAGTTGTCTGGAGGATTCTTCTGTTTTCAACAGTAATTCCCTTACAAGCATTCACCAAGCTCCTAACTGCCAAAAAAAAATTAAAAGGGGAAAAAAAAATCACACTACTTCTCCTAACTTATTTCAAAGTTTTTTGTTGTTTTTTTCTTTTTCAGCAATAAGAAGAAAATATTTCTATTATTCTTGGTATGCTTTGTGGTCTAATATTCTTCTGTGTCTATCAATATCCCACTGATTAGCACAACTGTCACATATTTCTGTTAATAGCAATGCCATGCTACACAGAGACATATGTGTCTGCAGAAAAATAAATTTCAGTGTTAAAAGTAGGGTTGGCAGCATAGAAACTGAAAGGGCTTAAAAAACCTATTAATTCTATATTGTCTAACTGAATTTCATTAGAGGAAAAGGCATGCCGTTTATAATATAAAGTATGTGAAGCAGTTTAGCTCCTTTGAGATGGAAAATATTTTTCATAAAAATGACAAATATTATTTCCAATAAAAATTACACTATTTCTAAAAAATATTATTGGAAATAGTGTAAAGCTGCAGGAATAAAACTTTCCAAAAGCCAGGTGACTCCATTTATTAACAAGTTTAAATTAATATAATATAAAAATGTAAGTAAACGCACCTTAAAATATCTTGATCAATACTGATCTTATTCCTGGTAAAAGATGACCCTTAGGTCTATAAGATGAACCTCTAAAAATGAGCATGATGTAAATGTGACAATTGTAATTTTAATGAATTCAGAATGAAGTTGATCCAAACCATAGCTCCATGCCAGCTACTGTTGAGAAGGTTGACTTCCTTCCAGCCAAAACCAGAACAGAAATGTGAAAGTTAATCTCAGAGTTTGATAGAATGACTCAGGTAGACCTTTGTCTGTTATTAATGAGCCAGGTAATTACTTCACAGTTTAGAATTTATATCAGTTCAACAAAATTAGTTTCATTTCATCTCAGATATCCCTGTGAACACTAACTTAAATTTTAGCACGAAAGCAGATCTAAATGCATTTCTATGTGATATCTTCACAATTTAAATAAAAGCTTGAAATTTCTTATCAAGATCAAATTATTAGTAAAATATGGAAACACAAAATGCCTACGATGCGTGACCTCAGTTTATGAGTATTTTCTGTCTACTTTGAAAAAATACTAATATTTTAAACACAACATTACATTTTTAGGACCAAAGAGGAGGATTTTTAGGGGAAGAGATCTTAGCCCATGAACAGCACTAAAGAAAGAGATGAAAGGCCAGGTGATGCTGCTGTAAATGTAACACCTTGATGAAAAGTAAGATATTTTTTATAACTCAAGATCTTTGACATTTACTTCAGGTTCTTCTGGACCAATTATGACCTTTCTGTATAGATTCATAACAAAAAAAATCATCATAGAAAACAATACATAGTATTCTCCTGTTCACTTTGAGGGATAATATATTCATTCTTGAATTTATGTGACAATACTTTAACTAAGATGACTTTTCTTCATATTAACTTGTACTAATCTTCTGCTGGCAGATAGCCTGTATTTTCCAAGCTTTCCTATTTCTGTACAGTATGGCTTAAAAAAATTCACATTGACCTAAAGAATATGCAGTGGCTTATTCCTTCCAAAAGGAATAAGAATGCCAAATTCAGAGAATATTTACTTGACTTTCCCAACTAAATTGGTTTCTGTTCAGGGTATTATTCTTGTCCTGCATGGCAGAAATAATAATCAGTCATTCAGACAACTAACCTATTTCCTCAGGTTACTTCCTTTCCTGCTTTGTACCAGAACATCTTAGAGGTATTATATGTAACAAATACTATTAGATTTTTTTTCAGGCCAAGCCTAAAATTTTATCAGCTGTGGTCATATGTTTTGAAGAGTAGGAGGTCTTCCAACAGTGTCCCAGTCATTTTATCATGAACATACGATTATCAAATCAAAGTGTTTGTGAGAATATTTATTTAGTGGGGAACAGAAAAAATGTCAATTCCAGAATGCAGTATTTATATATTTTTTATTAGAACCTACAAAATTGAGGTGCCACATTCATGCCCGGAAACATTAATCTTTCCCTTTAATATTTATTTAAATTATTTAAAATATTATCATAGCTTGTGATGCTAAATCATCGGTCTTTTGTGCCAAGAGTATATATTTGAGGGTTTTAGAATATGAGTATGTGACATGTAGGAAAACAGATTGAAGCAATATCAGATTGTCTGTAAGGTTTGTCTCCCAAGGCTTGTTCAAGATCTATTATCTTCTTAATGCAGAAACTGAGCAGTCAGTAGAGAGCAGCAAAAATTTGTCTGTCTTTCTAAAATACCAAATAGGTTTAAACATGTGAAATTACTTCACCTCTCTTCTGATTAACCAATTATTTATCAAAATAATTAAAACTATCTAGTTTGCTTTGTTATATCCTTGTGTGCAAAGAAGAATTCCACAATGATTGCCAATATTCCATATTGACTGCAATAAAATGAAAATAGTTCACTGGAATTTGTTAATAGAAGAAATCCAGTGCATTGTTATAACTCCTATAATATTCCTACAGCAGTAAATTATGTTTTCAGCTATGTAACTATACAAAGTAATTTAGGTAACCGTATACAACTACACTATGGACCAACATCTTTGTCAGTATATCTAAATATGTTTCAATACACTAATAAAAGCTAAGAAACCATTTCTTCAATGCACAAAACTTCTATAAACCAATAAAACTCCCTCTAGATCCTAAAGATTTTTCTTTAATTATGCTAGCCCCAGTAGAGTCCCATATTTGAAGATAGCTAGTTCAATTAATATGAAATATTAGCAATTTCTTAGAGGGAAAAGGAGGAGGGGAATAATCAGTATTTAGAACCCTCATATTGTTTCATAAGCAGAAAACAACCTACTAAAGGTGTTTCATTAAAACCACCCTCTTAATTACTATAATTAAAAAGAAAAAAGTTGAACAGCAGTGGTTCAGATTAAACCATTAAAAAAAAACTGAACAGCTTGGCTTTTACCAAATTATCTACCCTGTTACATGATGCTTTAGCTGACACTTTACATCTTGCCAAGCATCCTCCATGAGATTTCCCCAAAGGCTTGAAGCCTTAAAGGATTCTGTGACAGCAAAAGCAATCAGTAGTGAATCATAGTTGGGATGGCACCTTCCAACACCCCGGAAGTGTGACAAGTCCATAAGTTCCCCACAGTGCCTTGGAAAGCTGCCAGTGACATGATTGCTACTTATTGTCAGGAGATTCATAATGAAGCTCCAATCTTTCCACAAGTTTAGGGAACCAACAGGGAGTCAGACATCACTCCACAAGAGTTTTTAAAACCTCAATAATATTGTTTTGACTGACGTAATTAAGCCATCAGACAGCAATACTGTTGATTCAGCTGATGCAGAAATATACCATGAGAACACAAACATTTTTATAGCGTCTTTCTTAAAAAAAAAAAAAAAGGGATAGTGTTTCAATATAAAAAGAAAAACAGCCATTAAAGGAATCTATGGCTTCCTCTGAAAACTCCAACACGAAAACAAATCAACATATGTGTACTTGTTTTGCTTCAGTATTATAGCCAGTAAATATATTTTATTCTAACTTGGCAGTCACACAAATTCTCTTAGCTATAAAATATTTGTCCATCCTAGACAGATGATGATACCTGAACTCAGCTTTTTCAGATGCCTCACTTTTCATTTAGCCTTTTTGAGCTGGAAATAAAATAAATTCAATCTAAAGGTAAAAGTTTCAAGGTCCTAAAGGAACTTCAACAGATAGCTCCTGTTTGGTTAAGGTACCAAATGATCGAGAGTCAGTAAAGGACATAAAAGTGAAATAGAAGATTTTTTTTTTTTTTGTGAACTAAATATTTTATACAAACTCTGCTGCACGTATTGTTTCATCAGATAACTAAGAGAAGTTCTTTAACATTTGAAGTCAGAGTTCAAATGGATCTTTCAACAAAATGAAAACAAAGAAAAAATGCTTGAACAATTATTGTTGTGGTACTTTTTTTTTTTTAAATAAAAAAAGGTCAAAATATATTACAAATCAGTGGTCTGTTTTAGCTTTGCTTCAGATTCAATCCAATTCAGCAGTCTTTATTTATGTTAGTAAGTGACATTCTCTACAATAATAGGTCCAAAAAATGTAGATGAAGCCTCACCACATCTTATAATTTTTTCTTTTAGATTAACTTGATTGCGGAACTAGTGTAGTTTGGGCATTTTGATGCAGATTGCTTACAGACTTTCCCTTTGTGTTTTGCTGTATTAGATGTCATATCAGGAGGGTTGTAATCTGTTTTCCCTTCTGAGAACATGCTTTGAAACATTTTAACACTGTGCTGCAGCTCTTCAAATATATTTGTGTCTTCAGTAAACCAAAACTTATAGACTTTCATTTTCTTGGGATAATTTTCCTAGAATGCCTATTTGCCCTTGTTTCCCAGTGCAAACCACAGAAGAAGTAAACTATTCCATTATCTCAGGGATTTAAAATATTTGAGGTATGTTGAAGAAATAATCTTGACTATGACTGTATTTGAAAGATTGTGTCTAACTTTAGAAAATTTAAAAAAAAAAGCTCTGTCAATAGGAAAAAAAAAGATTTTTCTATAAAAATGCTTTATATATATATACAGTGGTTGCTGTTTGAATTTTTGTAAGAATAGAAGGAGACACAGAAAACAAAGCTAAATATGTCTCTACAAATCCTTGAAATTTTACAGTTCATCTAGCAGATTCAATACTCTTTCTTAAGCAGATCAAGGAAAAAATTGATATCACTGGAACTGAGTTATCATTATGATTAAACCCTATTTCCCTTATCTCCTTATGCCCAAATCAGTGAACAACACAATATTACATCTTTTTTGACAATGTTCAGTTAGTGCTAACTTATTATTGCAAATCACTTGCAACAGTAAAGGGAGGATCACCAAATCCAAATTCTATAAATGTATTAAAGAATAAGTTAAGCTGTTCTATTTGGGAACTATAATAAATTTCTCAAATATAAGCTTTACATAGGTGTTTCATATTAATTTACGCTTTGAAAATATTAATAAAATTATGGTACCCTTCTACATTAGCATCTTTTTTGGGGGCCCATCTAAGCTTCTGTTAGCCTCTTATGCTTTTATATAGTTATCACAAGGTCTACAAGAAGAAATACTTTGTTTATTCCATAGTAAAAAGGTTTTTTGCTTTTAGTCATGGACACCTGAATATCATGACAGTTACTATGACAATTTTCATCCTCTTGCAAATGAGATACTTCTTACACCTGGGCCTGACTACATGGGATAGCTTTATTTTTCCTTGTAATAAAGGGGTAACAAGACCATGAATTAGAAATTATCAGCAAATCATGTTTAACTGATCATATGAATAATTCATTCCTGTTCCACAGAGGATAGAACCCAGAAAAGAAATCCTTGCTTATTCATAAGAGAATGGAGGTGGTCACTGGAGGAAAAGTTCATAGGTTGTGACAAGTGAACATCAAAATAATGTCTTATGGATCTGTTTTGTATTTGAAAAAAAAATTGTCACTATTTTCAAGGTTCAATAATTCTGAGTTTTACTGATAATTACAAAAAGGTAATTGTTTAACAAGGCTGAGCTCCTGGGTGTCAAACTGAACTGAGCATTAAAACTGGTAAAATCTGGGATTCAAGGTCTGTGCCATGGTATCACAATATTAAATCTTACCATTACTAGTGTCCAAATTGACCTTTGTCTAATACTTAGAAATGGACTGCCAACTTCATTCAAAGTTGGGAGCAATATTCCTTTATATCTTCCTTTTGGAAATAAAACGTCCATCTCCTTATGGAGAATTAATAACTTAGACTTTGCCTGCTTTATAATATATTTCTAAAGCATGGAGATTTTCTAGCTTAACTTATGTTGCTTTACATTGCTGGCTTGACTACATTTGGGAAAAGAGCATGCTTAGATTTAGAGCCAAACTGCTTTTCAGGGACCAACCAAACATAGATAATCTTGTGGTGTATATCTCCTTGTCAAGAAAGTAGGAGAGTTAACAGTCCAGAATGGGTTGAAAAAATAAATTTCCCTGGATATTCACAGCTATATAGATATATTTTTTTAATGTCAGTGATAATATTTGTGAAATTGCTTGCAATCATGTTTTATATTTACCCAAACTAGCTAATAAATATTAGATTTTCTATAGCTTTCCAAACTGTTGAAATACAAAAAGGACATCACAATCATATGCTTTTAAGTATATATAAAAAGTTAGCCTATGAAAATGAATAAAACCCTTATAATTAGATTTTCACAAGTAATTATCCATGTACTTTGTGTCCTATATATCAATACACATGACAGATCCAAGAAGGAATGTTGCAGCTCTTCGCTGTAAAGTTAGATCTTGTAAATTGAGCTAGGTGAAAAGTTTAGATAAATGCAAAGAAGCAGAAGTTTTAAACATCATATCATTTTAATTTCATTAACAGAATTCATCCTGAAAGCAATTGTATGATCAAGGCACTCTTAACTGAGGTAATTTTCAAAAGGGCTTTTCCATCTTGCCCTTTGCTTACTATTTTAAACACACTTGTGTTTTTCTTTGGCAAAATGAAGAAAAAAGTTCTTTAATATGCCTGTGAGTTTAATATAATAACTTCACATAAGCATATATCTAAATTTATCAGAGGTCAAATACCAGTGGAGTACCAATAGTTTTCCAGTACAAGCTTTCCTACCTCATCCTAGTAAGATTTTGGTAATGAAAATAGGAGAATAGGTTTGACAGATATTAATAAACACATCAACATATCAGACACACTGCAATGATATTTTTGAGTAAGTTATCCTCTAAAGATGTACCTGGATCTTGTAAACAATTCAGGGACAGAGAAAGATCTACTGTTAAGCTAAACATGTGTTCACAATGTCTTCATACTAGTTTTACCAGTAACTCTTTTTGAAAACTTCAAGAAACATTATTCTTGGGCTTTTTATTGAATTGAAAGGTGTTAATTTATTGAGACAAGTAAACATAAAGTCAAAAATGCTCTTGAATATATGTGATTTCTAATAAACAGAAATATGTTCAACAATAATTACTTTGTAATTGGTTGATTTTTCAGTCTTTCTTTACTTTTTCCCACATTAAAAAGAAAATAGTGTATGAAAATTCATTTATTGTATGCATTAGCTCACAAAAGTAAAATCTGATTGCATCACTCAAGCAATTACAAATGTGAGATAAGAAAATTTTGTAAAATATCATATATAATGTATGTGCATTTCTGTACACTTGAGATTAGGCCAACATACCACAAGATGGCAGATGAAGGCAGCTAAAGTGGCAACATGCAAGTTTGTGGATTGGAAAAAGCAAGTTTGTGGATTGGAAAAAACAAATGTTTTTGAAGTTTCCTTAACTTTTTATTATAGGAAAGAAGTTTCAGAAGATAACTTACAAAAACCAGATATTCATGTTCTCCTCTTGTTGTTCTTGAATAATATTTAGACCTTAGAACTGCAGCACCTCAGATTCA
Source organism: Taeniopygia guttata (assembly GCF_048771995.1). Classification (NCBI taxonomy): domain Eukaryota; kingdom Metazoa; phylum Chordata; class Aves; order Passeriformes; family Estrildidae; genus Taeniopygia; species Taeniopygia guttata. Next base: position 58,356,445 of record NC_133026.1, on the reverse strand, counting down.
ACATTTAGATTTAGACACAGTATTTAATGAAAAATACTCTTTGGAATCAGGAAGTTTTCTCCATTCATACTCCTAGCTGTAATTCCAGAAATGATAATGAGCTCTCTGTGACCATCAAGCCTTATAATTCACTGGGCACAGATTAGGAAAGGCTGGCATTTTCTTATTTGATGAGAATTTGAAACTTTTCCTCACCTTCCACAAAAACATGCTTAACAACTGGGTAATGATTATATGAAAACAATTAATTTTCTCAGACTTCCACTGATGAACTTGTTTCAACATGCATAAAATACATATTAAACCAAAGTATGAGTGTGATAGCCTATGGTTTCACCAAGCATATTAAGTATATAAAAAGTGAGGATAGGGAGACAAAGTCTTCTACTTGTTGATTTAATAAGTACTTCAGCTTATTAATTCACTTCAGCTGCACTACTGTTTGCAGCTCTGAAATCCTACATCTTGGGTCAGTGTTTGAAAAATATTTTGTGCAAGCACAGAAAATAGTCCATAGATTAATATCCAGTTTTTAAGTCTCACTGGGCTGCTTGTCTGTTCTGCCATGGTAGAATTTCTGAGTAGGGATCAAATTAGAAATTAGCGTTCAAGTGAAGACATTTTACACAAAATCATAGCAGTCTCAATATTTTAGGACTATTCAACAGAATATATTATCTGATGTGGCAGTTTTCAGGACTCCTTATTGTGGTTGTAGTCTTACGTCACTTAACATAAATCACATACAGATCCTTCAGCTTTCAAGTGCAGGTTTGACCTGGAACCAAATTCGTTGTTTTTCCTCAATCTTTTCTGCATGACACTTGGTGACTGCCTCAATACCTTACTGGATGTATTTTCTGGATCTTTATTGTAAAAAAAGTAACATTCTGTAGCATCTTGACCATTTAATCTGAACATTTAAGAAAGCCTGAAGGACATCATTTACTTAAGAGGCAGTACCTAGGAGGTAATTTCTTCTGTTTAGGAACTCATACCTGCAATTTCTAGAAGAAATAAAATAGAACTGAAAATTGAGTGAGAAGGGTAAAAACTGAAACCTAGCTCTGAAAATCATATCACAGCTGACAACTCACACTCATTCATTGCCCAGCCCTGTGGTGGTCACGCACAAAAGATTTTTTTGCCATAGGCATTGTATGCTAGGTATCTTCATGGGGATTTTTGCCATTTCATTAATCATCCATGGAGAATTTATAACTTTCATTAGACAACTGTTCACTTAAATTGGGGGGGAAAAAAATCTTTAAATTAAAAGACTGAAGCACTGCAATAAACCCTTAAAAATTAAATGAATATCAGTAAAATCTACACAAAATCTCTTGCTTCAGGGATGCTTCAGGGACAAGGAGGTCTCCTATTTCCTCTATGGATAACCATATGTTTACATAATCAGTAGTTCTTTGCAGACAGTTATCAAACAGTACATTAACAAAGCTAAAGCTGCCATTTAGGTTGGTGAGTCAACTCAAAAGCCAGAAGAATAGACCAGCTGTCTCAGCTGTAAAGCATATGTAGCTGCTAAGTTTTGCAGGTCAAAAGGGAGATATCTGGAAATGAGTTTACCTGCATTCAATTTATTTTAGAGCAACAGGGAGGCAGATGATTCCAGTTTAGTCATCACAGGACATATGCAATCCCATCTTTTTCAGTCAAATACATGCTGTGGAAAATAAATGTATGCAGATTGGGTAATATGAAAGTTAAGAATAAACTTGATCTGAATGCATAACATTGACAAAATTCACAAAAATGTAGGTGGGTAGCTGAAATTAAGCATAACAGGGTTACTGCCATCAGACTGTTTTCAGCCATTTAGTAATTACTGAGAATTGATCTGCAGGATCTCAGCAGGATCTGAGAATAGAGTCCATTATCAATAACATGTGCAGGGTTAGCATGATAAAACACCAAAGCTTATGCAACATAAGGTTGTTTCTTTATTTTCTGGCAACCATGATGCCATTCAATCTGCAGAAGGATAGGGATAAAGAATCACAGCACAAGATCTATGCTGTAAGCTGATTAAGAAAAATTATGGAATGAGCTGATTATTACCTGATGTAATAGCTGAATGCAGGAACATGACAGATCAAACTGCTCTGATTTGAGCATTAATATAGGGTAACATGAATGGCTTCTGTAAATGCAAGATTGAAAACCTCTTGTGCAACTCTTTGCAACTAATGGGTGAGAATGGAAGGTTTGGTGTCTGTAGATCAAAAACAGTGGTAGGACACTGTTTGCTAGTTTCACAAGATGACTACTGGGAAAAATATACTAAATGAGCAGCGACAGATGGCCTAAATTCCTTTTTTGCCTCAATACAAGTCACTGCATAAACTAATGTTAAAGTGGGAGCACAACAATATGGTAACATAAACCATAACTTTTTACTTAGGAAAATCTTTCATGCACAAACTTAGAAACTTCAAATGTCTGCAGTCTCCCTGTACCATCCTACCCCTATAGAAAGATCCTCAAAGTTCTCTCCTATTGACAGGGAAGGAAAACCTTTCAACAACTTGGGTTTGAGAGCCAGAATTATTTTTTCTTTTTAGTTCTAGAAGATGCCATCATTTAATTTTTTTATTAAATAATGATTTATCTTTTAAAATCAAGGATCATAGCTTTCATAGCATTCTATGCTATAAAAGCATTTCAGCAAAAATGCACCTATACTGAAATAAATACAAGCAAGTCTTCAGGAGCAGATGATGCTGAACCAAAGAAAACATTGTCAACTGAACACAATAGAGACAACAGGGGGAAAAAATTGATCAAAACCATTACTTTGCCTTGCAAAGTAAGGTTATTTGCATTAAGAAATTAATACTGAATGAACATTCATTTCCTCTACATCTCTAGATTAATTTAAATGTAGAAGCTAGAGTTTCTTTTACTTCTCAGCATGTAGAATGAAGAGGAAGCATCTGATTTTGCAGTTGTTCCAAGTAATTTTAAATGCAGTGGATTTCCCTTAATTTTCTACAATAGTCTCAAAATCTTACAGCAAATAAACAGAAATGAAGGCAAAATAAAAAGCTTTTACCCTCAAAAGACTCCTATCTGAAGACATACATAAAGTATTTATTGATACTGCCATTAATGGCTAAAGTATCATTAATGGCTAAAGTATTTTAGTACTTCATCAGAAAAACAGACTACTTTGAAGGATACCTTATAAGCTGATAAATTAGTGCCCAAGATTCTAGGGAATTTTCAGTAAGAACTGAATTTTTCACTCCTGTTTCCAAAGCCAAAACAGTATTTGTTTAAAAAAATATCCTCTCCTAGCATAGCCAATATACAAGTATACCTAAAAAGTATATTTAGGAAGTCTTAAATGTTTGTTAAAGGATGGAACACAAAGACTTCACTCATTAGCACTTTATTTTCTATAATTACATGATATATAAATGCTTCAAATATTGACCAGTAAGGCAATTCTTAGGATAGGTAAAATGTTAAAAGTTTGCATATTAATTAAAAATAAAGTAATAAAGAAACAGATTGGAGAGCAGTGGATTCAAAAGGCAAAAAAAAAGCAAAGGAGTGGGAGAAGAAATCTAAAAAATTAATTTTTTTTTCTTTAAAAATAACAAGAAATCACATCCTGAGACTTTTCACCCCAAGCTCAGACAAAATGAGGTGGGTGAGGAGGAAAAAGACATTAAGAAAGAAGAGTGAAGAAAAGGTAATATCAATCCAATAATGTAGAAGGAAATAAACATGAATGAAAAATAAGCTGAAATGTCAGATTTTGTCAAGAAGTCTTATTTGTCATAACCTGAATTTTCAATGTATTCATGTGGTGCTCATAAATTATCACTCAGCGTTAGAAGCTGATATAAAAAAAAAAAAAAAAAAACTCTACAGAAAACCTTTTCTCAATCACTTTTGTCTCCAGAAAAGTTTTGAATAAAAAGGAATATAGTCACAACAACTATCTAATAATGTGAAATACAACACACAATCTGCTTTTTCTCACCCATGTAATACTAATGAGTTCATTAAAAAAGTGTAATTGCTCCTATAAAGTTTTAGGAGAGGAAAATTTATTGCTTGTAACACTTAAATGATGACAACAGATGTATTTCTCATTATGAATGCAGTTATAGGAACAATCATACTAAAATTGTTGAATAGCTTTTCTCACTTATGCTAACTGTAACATATATTTATGTTATGCATAAATACATTTCATATATTTCTATGTCTAGGACAAAATGTCATTCATTGAACCAAATTTTCACAGGTAATTTTATCCCTCACTAAAACAGAAGAAATTGAGGACATCAGGGGCAACAAGAAGAGCTTCTACCACTACACCAGTGTTCAAAGGCTGAACAAGGAAAGTGGGGGTCTGTAGCAAAATGTAGCAGGTGATTTCCAGACAGTGGATACAAGGAGGGATGTTATAACCTGGATATGTGGACAAGATAATAGATAAACATGTAGTTGGGACAATCAGGTTCAGAGGAGAGTGGTTAATGGCTTGTACTGCACCCAGAGATCAGCAAGAAGTGGAGTGCCACAGAGGTCTGTCCTGGGAGGAGCCATGGGGTGCGCTGTTAGCACATTTGCAGTTGATATGCACGTGGAGGAAGAGGCACATGCTTAAAAAAGGAATATTGCACAGAGTGACCAAGACAGGCTGGAAGAACAAGCCAACAGATCATTCCATTCTTCAAGGATGAAATACACGCACAGAAGGAATGAGAAATAAGGTGATAGTAGACTGAAGCTGCTTGGGCAGCTGCAGTGTGTTTACAGGACAGTGAGAGACCCCAAAGGTGGTGATGTTAGGATGTCAGGACCTAAAATCTCTGATGCCTGGGCACAGTCATTAACACCCCCCTGGTGTCACTGATAACCTGTGAAGACATCCTTTTGATCAAGGAGATATATACCTGCCAGAGTGGAGGGAGAACAGTGTACGATTAGCTGTATGGCCTATGATAGCACACCAGAAGCTGTCTGGCCTGGAGCTGAAATGACATAATCTACCAAATTTTACAGCAGTGGGCATCTGTAGAACCCTTATGCCATACTGGGGATGTGCTGATTAGAGGATCGACACCAAAGTACTAAATAAAACATGCCAAGTAATGCCAAGTAGTTTCTTCAGTGGTAGATTTATTATTAAATACTCCAAATTAAGAAGGCCCACTCAAGAAACATAGACCTTGGGCATGTACTAACAAGACAGATGGGGGCACATGTTGGTTGTAGCTCCAGACCAGGTCATTGTATCAATCAGTGGCCAGCAGATCGACAGTATGAGGAAGACTAGACTCCTTGGGTTACTGAAACCCCAACAGACAATGAATTGAATTCTGAAAAGAAATGAAGTTTGCCTGCTGACAGAACCTGTAAAATAAAATCAATACTGCTTAGAATACCTCCAGATGGGGAGCTGACACCTGCAAAAGGCCTAAACACTCTTATTTGTAAAAGCAATGAAACTGAAAACATCCTTTAAAGATGCTCAGGAGCATCAGCTGCCCTGACCAAATCTGTTCTGACTTCTGAGTATTGGTTAATACAGTATGAAAATGGCTCAAAGATTGGAATTGTGGTAATAGGCAGCAGAACAACTAAAATAATATAATGGCTGCTCAGAAGAGATGTACTTTAATAAGGAACTTACACAAGTTGTGTAAGTTGTCACAAATACAAAGGAACTTGAGAAGAGAGGCACACTGATAAGGCTGATAAGTTAGCCTAACTTGGGGGCATGAAGGAAAGCTATTTTTAGCCAGATTGACCCAGGAAATTGTTGGGCTTTCTGGGTTCTTACTGAGCCAGAAAATGCAACTTGAAGTTTTTTCTGAAAGCCACAGCACAAGTAGCCAGACAGTGCAATACCTATGGAATGATACAACACACTCAGAAAGCACCAATGAAGCCAGGAGCTGAGGGTGATAATACAGCCAGCAGGGCAGGGCCCCACTTCATGGTGCCTGGACAAGACAGGCAGTGCAGAAACAAAGGTGGCAGCCAGGTTCAATCAAGAGCTCAGATGGCCACTCAATTTCATAGCAATGTGGTCAGAAGTCAGTCTGAGAAACACATTCAGTATCAGGTCTGGTGAAGATAACTGGGATCACACAACAAGTCCATGAAATGAGACAGGTCTGAAGCCAACTGGGGAAGTCAGTCCATAGGTCAGATTGACAATCAGCAGCATCTCTGTCTGGCAATAAGTATGGCTGTGGCTGAGATGGAGACAAATCCACGCTCCAGTTGAGATTAATTGGGACTCTGGCTGATGAGCAGGGCATGTGGCTGGGCTGTAAGGTCCATTAGCACTCCATGGCCCTGACACAGAGGGAAAGAAGTAAAATTGTTTCCAATTACACCTTTTGCAATGTTAAAAATGTTTAATGACTCTGTGTTGATAGAAGTCTGTGGTGTGAGTGCCTGTAACTTGGTTCCCAGGGTGAGGCTGTTAAACACACTGCCACTTTATCTGAGTAGATGTGACTAGGATTGCAGTGAGGGACCCCTGTGGTCTTAAAGGAAGAACAGGATTTATAATGCATGTGTATTAATGTGAAAAGTAAGGTTTATAATGGATATATGTTCAAAGACAAATATGTTTTTCTTGAGGGTATGTGCTGGGCGTGACTGGCAGCACACCAGCAAGGTTGGGAGCTGCCCTTCGCCAGTCACAGCACATTCCAGCTGGCTCTGGCACTGCTCTGAGTAGCCCAATGCCAGCCAAACCTGTGGCACATAGCACCTCTGTACAGGCATGTTTGAGAGAACAGCATCTGGGGGTGGAGGGAGATACAGGAGATATGGAAGGGAAAACAGAATGCATGAAAGAGGACATTGTTGAGAACATGGCGGGAGACCTGCTTGTGGAAGAAGGCATTCCATGACAAAGGAGATGCAACCCACAGGTGACCACACCAGGCCTGCAGGTGGCTTTTGGAATGGCCAGAACACTGGGAAGGACTACAGACCATGCCAGAGGAGAGGCAAATGAAGCAGCAGCAAGGACTGGAAGAGCAAAACAAGATATCTGGGAATGGCAGACAGTGACCCAGCCTGTCACTTTGCTGAAGGGACTGGGAAAGAATGACTGCAATGCATGATGACACAAAGGGAAATTGAGACTAAGAAGTGTAGAGGTATTCAAATGAGCCTTGGGAAGGAGGAGGAAATTTTATATTTTTTTTTTTTTTCTCTTGTGAGTTGGTAGGACCGCACTTGAAACTTTGCAATAGCTCTGCTTCAGTACATCTAGGGTGCTCTTTTTCAGAAGAAGGAAGTGCATATTAAGATCACTGCCTTCTTCTCCCTAAATCAAAGTCTTTCCATTTATTAGATAAGACATAAAAAAGTTTTAAGCAGCTCACTAAGATTCTTTTTATGGTCTTTTAAAGTGCATAAGCATCCACATCAAAACTGGTGTTCATATGTTGAATAAAGACTTCATTTAATATATGTTTAGTGAGGTCAGTGAAAGTATTGTCATAACTACAGCAAACAAACATAAATTTACCCAACAGTTTATCTGCAAGCATTAAAAAATAACACACATATTTATGGGCCTCTTTTGCCAGTAATGTGTGACAAAGGGGTGAGAAGCCTTAAGTGGAATGGATCACAGGAGGGTAAAATCAGGGGCTAGAATGATTCAGTTCATTGATAAAAATGTTGCATGAAAAACATAAATGAAATTTCATTTCAAATAACATAATCTTATTTCCATTCTCCATAATAAAGTATAAAATGATAAAAAGAACCCTAAAAGCAGTATATTATGTAAATAGTAGTATTATTTTCCTTCACTGACATTTTTAAAATCAGCTTGTAATTAGATTTGCCACTTTCGCATCTTAAGTCCTAGCTACCACATATTTCAACTGGCTTGTTTACAAAAAGTCCCAAACAACTCAGATCAATCCTTTTGAAAGAACTATGCTCCAAGCCCTATCTTTACCCATCCTAGTTATGTTTTCTTTAATGAAGAAATGAAACAAAAGCCACAGTACATTATTTAAAATATTATGCTAAATTTAATTAATAAAATTGTTATTTATATTTTACATATAATAATATGTTCTATATGTAAAATATTTATATTTTCCATATAGAAAAATAAAAATTATGGTTTCAAATCTACAGACCTTTGTGGACAAGCTGATATATGAAATAGCCTTCAATACAAATTCATGTAACAACATTTCCTTCAATAAAGTTTCCTATGCAGCAGTTATCTGTTGGTTTTGCTTTCAAAAAAAGGGAAAAATGCCTAAGCAAACAAAAAAAAATACCACCCAGAAAAACCCAAACCAATCCAAAAAAAACCAAAAAAACCCAAAACACCAGAACAATGAAATATTAATGGATTATAATCCCACTTGTGTATGCTGCAATTCAGTAAAAACGTATTGAAAGGGGGGGATAAACTTCTTTGACCCATTATATGATTAAATGCCTCACCTTTTATGAAAACTCATCCAGCCATAACCTTTTATAACAAGGAAACCTGGAGAACCTAAATACAGACCACTGTCATACCTTTTATAAACTATGGCTTTCAATGTTTTCATAATAATTTTTGAAAAATGTCATTAGAAAAAGGTCCCAAATACACAGTTTTATTTGATTGTTTTCTTCTCAGCTGTCAGCAGATAATACACACTTTAAGCAGTGTGTATTTTTCCTTTTTTCCTCCCAGTAACATTAGTTTTACATTCACAGCTGTTAAATTCTAAACCGTGTCTTAACTTTCTTCCCTCTGATGAAGGACCATCTTCTAATCAACATTATTTCCCGTGAATATTTGCCTCAAATAAAATGGTTTACGGTGAAGGGTGTTCTAAAACCTCCAAAGTCTTAAGTGTCAGTGTATTTGTGTAATTGCCATTAGAAAATGCAGTTTGTTTATTTCCAATATGAACCTTCCTTGATGGTGTTAATTTCACTAATCCTTATACATGGGTATCTATAACCTCTTTTATGTTCTTTCTCTCCCTGCTGCTGGCAGTTTTAGACGTCTCCAAAAACTAAATTAAGCTGCCAATTCATAACACTGTCCTCTTTTCCTCTCTCATACTCTATGCCCGGGCTTCTCTATCTAGTCCCATTTTATTTCATATTTTGTAATGATGACATATTTTCAAGAATATTGATTATTCTCTTTGATCTCCCCTTATTCATACCTTACTTAAAGTCCAGTTTCTAAAATATACTCAGTATACCATCCAAGGTTTTAAACTTTCTTAGCACTGTGGAAGAACTTCTTCACGTATCCTGTCAACATTTGAAAAATAATCCCAAACAGATTTTTCACAAACTCACAACTCCCATGCAGGGAGTATCCTGCAGTACTACCTCCAAGCATATTGTATGTTTAAAAAGAGAGACATTAACTTAGTCAAATTAATTTCCAGGATGTATTTAAATAAGAAAATATTATTAATAATACTTAATTTTTTTAAACATCTACCATTACTAAATGAAAGTGAACCAAGGTTCTAACAAGTATGCTTGTATTACTTTGTCAAGAAAATTTCGTCTCACAAACAAAAAACTCAGCCTATTTTCCTCAGACTTTTAATAAGTTTACAAGAAAAGAGACAAAATATTATGAGTTTCAGTGTATAGACATGCAAATCTTTTAGACTGTGAACAATTAAACATGCTAGACTATGATGAAAATCTTTATACAAATTAATACCAGAGGCTCTTATGCTTCAGATTTCTTTCCAAAGTGCAGCTTCACAGTCTTGCTTGACATGTCTTTTAACCCTGTACTGTCTGCCATTGTTAAATTTCAAAAATAGTGTTTTTTCCTCCCTTACTGACTCTTAGTTTTGTCTTGACATTTTATACTTCTCTTGATCTGATACATTGCCACTGTTGTTTTGACATGTCAGGTATGAAATACCTCCTGAAACAGTGGAGCTTCTGTTCTCCTGCATCAGTAATTTGCCTTTATGGCAATGGATTGTATTGGCACTGCAATACTTGATACAGTGTGTGATCCATTAGTGTTTTATGCACTGTTGTTAAAACATCACATTTACGTTTATAAGTGTTAACTCAAATGACCTTACATTTCAGGAGTTATTGACTTCACAAAATTGTGGTGCCCATTAGGTCTGTCAAAGCACCCTCCTTAACAGAGGTAAATGAATGCTAAATGCAACTGGTACAATTCTTTATTTCTGATTTTTTAATTAAAAGTGAGAAGGAAGGGAAAAATAAAGAGAAGCAGCCCATTTTTCTGCTCCATTTCCCATGACAAAGTCATCTGCTTAAAAACCAGCTACATGTTACAGAAAGCAAAGCTCTCACTACACAAAGCTATTTCTTTATCAAGCAAATAATAGCCTTTTAGCAGATTGGACAAGGTGTAATGGCCTTAGTCTAAAAGAGAGTAGATTCAGACTAAATATAAAGATGAAAATTTTTATGATGAGGGTGGTGAAACAGTGGAAGAGGTGTCCATAGTGGTAGTAGATGTTCCATCCCTAGAAACACTCAAAGTCAGATTGGATAAGACTCCTAGCACCCTGAGTGAGTTGAAGATGTCCCTTCTGATTGCAAGGGGGGGTTGGACTGAATGACCTTTAAAGGTCTGTGTTAACCATAACTGTTGTATGATCTATGATTATAGATTTTAAAAAGGGGGGGGGGGGAAGGGGGAGAATCTATTATATAACCCTGATTATTACCCTTACAAGCTTTAATGCAACTAGCTGGTAAGATGTAGTACTAATTCACCTTTGATTTTAAAACCCTATTTAAGTAGAAGGCATAGAACTATAAAATCTCGGTTCATTCAGAAAAAAAAAAATGAAAAAAGAAAAGAAAGGAGAGAGATGTTCTCACAACACTAGCACGTTTCAGCAAGGTCAGTCAAACACTCTTAACTCATGTAGTAGAAAAAGCAAGCATGGTCTGCTCGAAATCAAAGGCACAACTGAGTACAAAGGATGCAGTCAGTCTTTTGCAGATTATCTTCATTCAAAGTCAATGATTCCAAGTCTTTTGCCCTGAAGGAATATTTTCAATCCTGAAAACTTTTGAAGACTGCTCTGCAAAAAAAGTTATTGAAAAAACTGTGTAGTGTTGCTCTGATGTACCATCAGGCTCAGCATGGAATTGCACCAGTAAATGGTGAAAGATAAAAATTATTTTTCAGTAATGACATTGCTGGCAAACATTTGAATTTCTTCCCTTTCTTGACCAGTTAACCATAGTAACATTAATATTCAGTGACAATGCATATGTTCTTTTCTTTAAATAGTTACAACTTATTTCAATTAATTATTCTAAGTATTATGACAGCTTTGATCTCTCAGCTCATAGAAGAGACAGAATATAAAAATTTATCAAGTTGTGTATTCAGACTTTTTTATGCCACTGCCCGTGGTTAAAGAAATAGCACTGCTCTATTGAGAGCTTCCTTTCCAATTTCAGTAACTACACATATTTTCTATCAGATTCAGTACTCACAGACACCAGAGAGGCTATTCAAACACAATAAAAATGAAAAAAGCACAAATGTTGTTGTGGAAGCACTTGACAATATCTCCCAATATAACATTTTATTGTATTGTACAGAAACCCTCCAGTACTATGTCAATGACTGTCATTTCCAATATGCTACCTAGCATCACTGCTGTCAATTCTAGTGGCATTGTCAAGTGTTTCATGGTAACTGGTGTGTTTCCATAGGCGTCACATCCTGGAACAAAGGTATGGAGGAAAAAGAAAATGTGTGATCCAAGCAATTCTTAAAGTTCCAAAACTGAAAGGAAAGGAATGAGTGAGGGAGGAAGGAATAGTGAAAGCCACCCCAAAATATAAAATTTTAAATGAAATAAGGAGGAAAAATTAAAATACATTCAGTATTTCATGAATATTTTTAGACTATCCATACAAATGAACATTTTTGGTTTTTTAATTATCATTTCTCATACAAATCTTCCAAATTATTTTTTTACTGGAAATAAGAATAAAATTTGTTTCAAGGAACTACATCCTTCCAAACATCTCTTTTTTTTCCTCTAGAAATATTACTAAGCTAAGGAACAAGCCACATATTTCTAAGGACTTTTTAGAAGTCCTCTTCATTTAAGACCTCACTTCACTGCTTGTTATACACAGCTTAGACAAAAGATATTAAAGACTGCCAAGAATTTAGGATTAGTTTTGCATAAAAGTGGTAGATTAGCATCGGATTTTTACATCTATCATTTAAATCAAAGTTTCTAGACCCTCAGAGCTTGCAATTTAATGCATGCACATTACAAACAAATTTAAACCATTTTTATTGGTAGGTGAGATTTTCTGCATGGTTCACTTGAAAAGTAAAACACATACTGTGGGGATCCCTGATCTCTCCTTTTTTTTTTTTTTCATTTTTTAAAATTAACTATTCTCTGCCAACAATCACTATGCTACCTTTACTGTGACTGGTTCAAAATGTATTATGTTATTTTAAAATATTTTCCTAACTCATGTAATAATCATCTTCTGTTTGCAATTTATCAAGTTGCATTTTAAAATGTCACTTTTAATGAATCTAGCACACATTCATTGAAGAGAGAGGCTTGCCTCTCTCCTGCTCTTTTACCACCATGGTAAAGTTATTACACCTTGCTACTCTTCCTTGTAAGTGTATGAAATATTTATCCACATTCTCATATTTTTAGTCTTCCACCTACCTCTGAACCATTGTCTCACAGAACTAAATTGCTTCATTCATCTGTCAACCATATAAAATATTTCCCATTCCCTCATTTTTACCCCAGGGCTCTTACTCCCCAAATTCCTTGCATATTTCTACCCAGTAACTGCTGGCCTGCACCATTTTTATCTGAGCTACAGAAAAGGAGGAGATGAAGCCACTTTCACTAATGACAGTCGTGTTGATATCATCAGAAATAAATTCAAGTTATATGTATATACTGCATAGGATGCAGACAAAAAGCCAAAATTATTACAAAAAGGAGCAATCAAGTGGTCTTGGAATATTTGAAGGGCAACAGAAAATAAATAACAAGATAAATTTATTTTCTACCACTATGAATACATAAAACATTTGTGTAACCAAAGTTTTACAAAGAAAAGATTCTTACAGCCAAAACTACTTACAGATGTAAGTACAGATGCAGCATTTAATGTTTCATTGAATCTTGAAGGGTCATATATTTCCAGAAGGTTTGCCTTGTTTAAAGATAGTAATTGTTTTGGTTTGCTAATTTGAGATATTCTGGCTAATGTACTAATGAGTGTGGTGGGTTTAGTGCTAGCCAGTTATTAGTGCACTCACATGAATGCTCTTACTCATTTCCTGTGAGGTAGGATTAAGAGAAAGGCAAAGCAGGCTCAAAAATTTAAAAGGGTATGAAGAAAAGTTAATTAACAGCAACTAAAAGAAAGAGTAATAAGAATCAGAAAAAAACCTGCAGGACACTCTCCTCTCCCTGCATCCTTTTCTTTCCCACTGACAATGTAAAGAAACAAACTTAAAATGTCAGTCAGATTGCCACCTCTAAAATAGTCTTTCTTCAGTTCACTTAGGGAGAGAAGTCCCTCTTGTTAATGTTATGGAGACTTCTTCACAAGAAAACAGTTCTCTTGTGGCTCTCTCAAGAATAGCAGCCATCCAGAGAAATCTGCAACCATGAAATCCCTCCCATTTTCGGCAAGCTTTTCCCACAGCTATGTTTGTGAACCAAGTCAGTTTATATGGTACTGTTTTAAAGATGAGCTGTTCAAAGGCAAAAGTTCTCATTATCTATCTCTGAAATAATCTTCTTCCTAGGGGTACAAGATCTTCATCACTCTTCTCTCCTTCCCTGTTCAAACTTCTCATAAAATCACTCCTTTAACATCTGCTTACTTTAGCATAGAAGCCTTTGCTCAATGGCTACAATTTAAACACTTTAATCTCCCCATACTTCCATGCATTATAGGGAAAGAAAGTCTTTATAGCTTTACGAGAAGATTTCGCTCTCAAGTTCAAAGCATCTCTTCATCCCTCCCATTTGAGACTTGACTCTTTTTTCACTCACTTCAGTGTCTTCTGGTTGCTTCTTTACATGTTTACAGTTTGTTCTTTTCCCTCACTCAAGAGAAAGCCGAAGCGCCAGAAGAGTAAATATCTGGCCAGGCTCTGTAGTTTACAGCAGGAACCGCTGGGAGAAAGAGAGGAAAGGCTCTCAACAGCCAGGGCAGAACTTAGCAGCAGCATGCCATAGGAAAGGAAGTGGGGGAAGGTGGCTTCTCCTTCCCCTTGCCCACTAGTTGAAGACAAACCTCCACAGTGGTGGAATCTTGGCCGAGCTGGCCCTGCCCAGCCTTGGCCCCGCACTCTCCCCTCTCCCTACCCGACAGCGCTGGGGCTGCCCGGCCGCGCCCTTCTCGCCTCTCTGCCAAACTGAAAAGAAAAAGAGAGTTCCCGAATTTCTCTCATCTTTAACATGTTTTTTTCACAGGAGCTTGTCAAAAGCATTGCATCACTTCCGTGAATACCTCCCACGCAAAACCGCCACAAAGATTTTAATGCCAAATGTTTATTCAATCTTATTTAAATAAAATACCTATAGGCATCTACAAAGCAACAATTCTGAGCATGCTGTCTAATTATTACATGGCATGCTTGATGGCTGAAATGTCTAAATTCCTAGTTTTATATTAAGTGCCAGAAGCTTAGGAACATACTTAAGTACTTCTCTAAATTAGAACATTTTTTTCAGATAATCAGCAAATGATATTAGTCTAGGGTAAAACATGAAATATTATCATGGTCCTGTGATTAGAGACAGAGCATAAGAAATTAACTCAATGTCTTTAATGCAATATATTTCTCAGAATTACTTGGAGAAGATTAGTTCAATTTTAAAAATGCTCATTACTTATCTAGTATAGTTGAGGTTTTTAATCTGATTTTAAAAGGTGAAATTACATTTTATTCATTACAGAGCTACCAGTTTTAATTTTTAAACAACATTACTACTACTGCTAACTATTTTCTGTAAGAGAAACTTCCAGCCTTCTGAGTAGTCATTTTGGAATACGTATTTCCATAGTCTTTTGAAAAACTGCATAGTAAGTATTTGGCCTCTCTTCACAAAAAATCAGTGGGATTTAGAATTGTATTAGTATGACAGTACATGAGTTGTTATTTGATAGAAGCTGCATATTAATAAGAACAGATACATTTATATTTTTTTCTGTGATAAAGCGCTTGGTTGGGTTAGCTTGGTTATGTGCTTTTTTCCTATGCACCCATATTATCTCACCTAGATTAAGTGCTGCAGTGCTTGGGCCATTTTCTTATTACTCTGAAAACAATGGTTAAAGAATATCTTCTTCTTTGGCTTTTCAAGAGGTACACCCCAATCTTTCTGGCTCCCTGTCTTGCCCCTTTCATTGAATTGAAGAAACCAGAATCTCAAATTATGCTTCTGCCCAGCCCTCCTACTCATCTGATCTGGGTTTCTATTCATGCAGACAGCAGAATTAGCAACATATTTTTCAAAAACCGATAGAAAGCATCAATAATTTAGGATTTGACAGGTTACTCAGACATAATTCACTGCAATGCTTAATGACTTTTTTTATAAGATCATAGTAGGTTAGCTATCCAGCAATATATCAGGCACCCAAGCATTTATATTCATATAGAGCAAATCACAGTAAAAATATTATATGCAGCAACATTAACTAGAGAATAGAATACTTTAAAAATATTTTACATGTAACCTATATTCTACAACTCTCTGTTTTGTCCGTGTGTTATAGCAGATTACCAAGAGGAGTTCTGGAGTGTCCCTCACTAGAGATATTCAAAAATATCTGAACACAGATCTGTGCCATGTGCTCTAGGATGACTGTGCTTGAGTAGGAAGGTTGGACCAGATGATCCAGTGTGGTCTCTTACAGCCTGACCCATCCTGTGGTTCCATGATTCTGTGCTATTAAATAAAGAAACCAATCAAAAGCTTACATTGGCTCTAGGCCTGTTGTATTAAGTTAGTGCTTCATGTCAGTTAGGAGACATAAATCTATTTTCTTCCTCCCCCCTTCTAAAAGAAATTAACTTCTAAATGATGCTTATCAGTTTCCATAGGAAAATATCAGCAAAGTGTTTATAGCTGTGATAAATTGTCAGACTTACTACAGGGTTACATTCAGTTGGTGAAGAATTGTTAACGCTGGTTGAACAAAATATGAGCTGGGCCTCTTGCTGATCTTGCACCTGCTGGAGCAAGGCTGACACCTGAAGGGTGTCTGGGGTGAAGCAGAGGCCTCACAACCCAATGATGAGCCATCAGGCTGTGTCCTCCTTTGCCGTGCATAACAAGACTTGGTCTGAATTTGTTCTTCAAAGTGATAAGAATGAGTACAAAGACTCTCTGGTGAAAGTCAGACAGCCTTTAAGGTCACATTGGTGGGTGGAAGAAGACAAAGTGTTTATTTTACCTTTGTATCAACTACAAATTTTCACTAAAATCACCTCGACTCTCAATAAGCCCCAGTAGTATATTGACTTTCACATCCCTAAGAATGCAAATGAGGTGAAATCAGAAACTAAGTCCAGATACAACAAGCACCTTGTTTTCTGAGGAGCAGCTGGAATGCGGGAGCTTTTTCTTCTGCCAAATTTCTGTACCTTTAAAGCAAACCTGCCTAACAGATAATTCCTACAATAGCAGGAGCACTTACCTGTTTCCCTCAAAAACACTATTTGAAAATACATGCACAGAAAGTCCTCATTGTTAATTGCACTTAGACATGATAAAAAATTATTTGGATCTAGGATTCTTTTTGATTAAGATAAGTCATGCTTCATTTCAGTCTAGCTACTTGCACAGAAACTGTAAGTGTGGCAGAATCTACTTAATGTGGCAGTGTGATTTTGTAAACAAGACCCCAGTTCATACTATAGTCACATGAAACTGGCAGTCAGGCATGTAGTTTGGATAAATTCAGACTTAGTTGCATTCCAGAGTGATTGAGAAAATTGGCTAAAAATATATGGCAAATTTAGAGAGTATCAGGAAAATACATCTTCAGTCTTCTGGCACAATGTAATTTCTTCCTCAACTCCTGAAAAACAGGAAATGAAAATATTGTAAAAGTTTTCAATTATCATTCCATTCAGCATGAACATAAGAAATATTAATTCTTCTGGTGAGAGAAATTTGTTGTTCAATAACTTGTTGCACTGTCAAAGAATAGATTTTCCTTTTACTTTAAAAGTATTCAAAAAACTTATTTCAGGGGAAGAAGGTATACAGAACAGATTAATTTTCAATCAGTTCTTTAGGTGTCAGTTCATAAATGCTTTGTCTCACTTTCTGCTAAATATGACCAAAAGTTTCTCTGTTTAAAAAAAAAAAAAAACCAAAAAACATAAAAACCCAAAACCAAAACCAAAAATAAAACAAAACAAACCCACATGTTTTTACCAAAAAAACCCAAATAAATTAAAAACAACAACCAACCAACCATGCAAAACACAAAACAAAACCAAAACAAACAAACCAAAACAAAACAACTAAGCAGTCAAACAAACAAAAAAAAGACAATTTTTTAAAATAAAGTAGCTTCTTTGCAAAATTTTATCACATCTTGCTACTCCATTGAGTGCAGAAATAAATAAAGCCTGGGGAGATCTGGCTTAATATTTATATATGTGTAATATTTCCAGGTTCTTCCAGACCCTGATGAAGTACTCTCAATGACTTCTCTGTCACTCACAATGCCCGTCTAGTCTAGGCAAGCAGTAGCCATCCCCTGGATTCCACACCAATATCTGACAATATTTCTATGATGGGTTTTAGCCAGAGGTGTTGCTGTTACATGTTAGACTTACACTGGAGGTGCTGATGTCTTCCCTTTTCCTTCCATCTGCTAAAAGACCTAGAGGAGATCAATTAATTGGTACAGCTATTTGTCTATCAAATTCCATTGAAATTAGCCCAAGAGCATCAAAATATACAAGGGGCAATTATATGAATGATAATTTTTCTAAGCCTCACATTCTTAAGAAATAAACTTTCTTTCACAGCTGAGTTTGCATGCTTGACAATTGCCTAGACAGTATAGTGTCTGATTTTCTGCTAGTATGCTACTACCAGGCACAGAAGTTTGAATTGAGAGGGCTCAGAGTTCATTTCATTTCCATATTCAAAGATTAATTAAACTTAGTCACTAAATCTTCAGAAAAGGAACATGAAGACAGTTTTCTGCATATTTAAAGCCTCCAGGGATGGCAGACGGAAGTATGGATTTTTTCCTGTTTTACTGGACTAATTCCTAAAGGATAATTACTAATATTACATCTACCACTGTGTGCAGTGACAATCTACCTTTGAAAAGAGCTACTTGAACATTTCTTTGCCTAAAGAAAAAGCAGCAAGTTTTAAAATTAGTAGCATAGTCTACCGAGACACAAGTGACAGATTCAAACCTTGAGAATGTCATGCACAGTTAGACTGTGACAATGCAAGATACTTTCACTGGCAGAAAGTGAAACAGGGCAGTCTCCTGTCAGAGAGGAAAGAAAAAATTTGTTCTTAAAGTCACAAGGGAATCAGAGTAATAAAGTAGCAATGGGAACACTGAATGGGTAATAAAAATCTGGTTCAGGGAAAGAAGGAGTGTGAAGGAAGGAACATCGTATATGTACTGCATGTACATGCAGAAATACCAAAGTAATTACACAGCACAATATCTATGCAAGTTTCTCCTTTTTTTTTTTTTTTTCTGTTTTTTTTTTTTTTTTTAATTTTGAAAGAAACTTACAGAATAAATTATCTTTCCAATTTGTTTTAAAACACTGCGGAACAGAAGAATGTCTCCACCTCTTTCCTATAGTATAGGCATGTTGGTTTTGCATGACCTGCTTTTTGGTAATGGGGGGCCACAGAGATGGCTTTTGTGAGAAGCTGCTAGAAGCTTCCACCACGCCTGGCAACGACAATCTCTGATGGTTCTGAAGATGGACATGCTGCTGGCCAAGGCTGGGCCAATTAATGAGGTTGGTAACACCTCTTTGATAACAAATTTAAGAAGAAAATAAATAACAAAGGGGGGCACATTTTTTCCTGGTCAGAGAAGAGGAAGAGGTAAGAACATGTAAGGGAAAAACCATGGAGACACCAAGGTCAGTGAGAAGGAGGGGCAGGAGGTGCTCAAGGTGCCAGAGCTGAGATTCCCCTGCAGGTCATGGTGAGACCATGGTGAAACAGTTGTGCCCTTGCAGCCTGTGGGGATCCACAAGGGATGCAGAGATCCACCCATGGCCCATGGGAGAGGTGTCCTTGTGAAAGCAAAAGGGTGCCTGGAAGAGGCTGTGATCCAGTGGGGGTCGACAGAGGGGGCCCTGCTTCCAAGTTGGAGCAGCCTATTCTTAGAGGACTGCACCCCATGGAAAGAGAGAGACCCATGTTGCAACAGTTTTGGGAGGACTATTTGCCCTTGGAAGTGGCTCATGTTGCAGCAGTTTTGGCAGAACAGCTGCTCATGTGATTGGAGACATGCTGGAGAAGCTCACGGAGAGCTGTCTTCGATGGGAGGGTGTGGGAGGGGGTGTGGAAGATGGCCCCCCTGCTTTGCCCTGGGAGGCAAGATGTGTAATTTCCTGCCTCCCCTGTTGTCAATCTTTTGTTATCCCTTCCCCTCATTCCTGTCCATCATTATGTACTCCTTCCCCCAGTTCTAGAAAGTTCTGAGTTCTCTGTATCCCCATTGGTTCCTTCCCCAAAACCACTCCTTCCCCCCATCCCCACTGGTTGTCACCCTGCCACTCTCCTTCTACTCTGCCCCTGAGTCCATCCCTCATTGGTTGTTTCATACCCTGACCCTCCTTCCCAGTTACTGTTATAATCCCTACACTGCCCCTGGTTCGGTGCTCTCAGAGCTGGCTGTCCTTCTGAGCAGCTGTTTCCCTTCGCTACCCACCTCACCTTCCCTCTCCTGAGCCCTCAGGAATAAAGCCTCTTGAGAGTCACCCGCCTTGGTGGAAGCCTCTTATTTCTACAGCTATCCGGCTCTTGGAGGACCTGACCCTGTGGCAAGCCAGAGTGGTCACAGGACCCTAGGGCCTCAGGAGGGACCCCACGGTCTCACAGGGGAAGGACTCCTCTCCCCAAGTGGCAGAAAAAAACTCCTGTTGATGAACTGACCAAACCCCCATACCCTGTCTCCCTGCACTGTTGGTGGGAAGGAGGGAGGGGTTGGGGGAAGAAAAAGTCTTTCAAGGCCTTGCTTTACTTCTCATTACACTCCTCTCTTTTTGTCACAAAAAAATTCACTTTGTACTTCTAAGCCGAGCATTTTTGTTTTGCTCTTGGAGTCTTTCCTCCTAGTTCTTATCTAAGCTCATGAACCCCCCTCCTTTGCCCAGATCTGGCAGGGGAGGGTGAGTGGCTTTCATGAGTGCCTGGCATTTGGCCAGTGTCAAATCATGACAATGGGTCATAGCATTATTCTTTCACGGTATTTGGATGGTCAGAACCAGTTTTTGTAATTCATTGAGCCTTTAAGCAATATTCAAATAGCTCACTGCTGAAATGCAACAAGCAAGGCAGGGCAGCTGCTTCTCCTGTTGGACAATCCTTTTTTGCCAACATTTTGAGTTATGGTGTCTGCTAAACTGAGAGACCACCAACCTTACCAGATAACCAAACAGTGAAAGATGCCAAATAGTTTTTCATTGCTAACAGTGGTAACAAATATGCAAGCCCTTAAGAAATATTTCAGAATATGACCCTCTATGTATGTTCCTACTTTATATATGTTATATAGTAAGATGGGTGCTCAAAACCAAAAGGGATCTCTGATTTGACAGTCAGATGTGATGAGATATGCTTCATCAGTATGTATATGATGAAATATTATTTACCAAGATGCTCAACTAAATATACATGGTCAGGGTATATTTTTCTAAATACTACTTTTCAATATAGGTTCTTACAATTTTTCTGTGATAATAGTTGATCCACATTGACACTGGAAAATCCTACTAAGCATCCTTGTAATTTTTGCAGGTCTTAGAGAAGTTCTACACATCCCAGAATCAGAAAACTTTACAACCACTAACTAACGAAAACATAATTACTTAGTGAATGTAAATAAGTCTTTATTCCTGCAAAAAGACACAGAGATGAATGTCTTCACTTCCACACATGCTGGAGCAGTTAAATATTTTCAGATTATAATGCACTTCAAAAATATATTCTGACTCTGGTACATGGGTAAAAAGACATGAAACAATTCATTTTGGTCACATCTAGTTTATGACTTGCCTATTTTTCCTGTGTGTTTTACTTCGGATTTTGGTAGTGTTTCTTTTATATTGTTATTTTTTCTTTTAGACTAGTCCTTTCAGATTAAGTCTTAATCAGAAAGAAAAAAAAAAATTAATGTTTATTTTGATAATAGCAATGTGACTATTTTAATGGCATGATTATTTATTCTTTGAAACTTACATGAAAGTTGCATTGGAGAAATAGTAAAAATTTCGTTCTTACATCTACCAAGTACTATGTGACTGCAAAATAATTGCTTATTTCTCTATTTTGCAAACTAGTTTACTAAGATTTTCCCCACCTATCCCTTTCTTTAATTAAAATATCTGCAATAAAATGGCTACATTTACATATCCATTGGAAATACTTGACCCTTATGTATATGCAAAACTGAAATCTGCAGCCACTGAAAGTATTTCATATTTATAAAACTCCTTGCTGCTAAGAAGGGCTGTAAGTCCTTGCAAGCTATACATAAACCAATACATCATCAGTGACATTCAACCACCTCCAAACAGCCTGAGCATTAGTTGATGCATAGAAAATTATGCACAGTTGGAGACATGAGAGAGTTATGGCCAAGGACTGTGGGACAACACAGTGAGTGGTCCCATTAAACACTATGGGCCCTTTGGCATCTGGAAAGAATTTGTTTGTCAAGGTCTCAATACACCACACTGTACTAGTTCCCAAGATCAATGGCATGTCTGTTCACAATTTCAGCAGAGACGATTGAGATATTCTGGGAACGTAGTATAGCTCGCAAGATGTTGAGACAAGTGAAGCATAGATTAATAGAGTAAGGGTGAAAAATGTGCTGATATATATGTCAATTTAAATGGACCAATCTGTCAGGCTCTGGAGACAAAGAGAAAGCTTCAGTCGTTGCTGGTGTTACAGAACAATAGATGATAACTTCTATGCCACAAGAAGTTCTAGAGCCAGTGCTGACAAAAAAATATGGAGAGATTATGAAAAATTATTTTCTACAGCTGTATTTAAAGGGAGGCTAAAAACAGATAAATTGGGATATCATAAGCATTCAAAACTTTCAAAATCAAGACACCAATTTAAACGCCTAAGTAACAGCATTTACACTGGAATTTTTCTCAAAAGCATTAGTACTTGTAAGAAATGTGTCTCTGTGCAGGCCATCAACAAACATGCTCATATTACTTAAAGGATAAGGTGCATTACAATTGCAGAGGTTACACTTCAGTTTGTTTCACTACACAAAATGTGACCTGCATTTACCTTGAAATGCCCTCCAACAGCATTTACAGAACATTGTAGGAGCTGCCCCCAACTTGGTCAGTACCAACATTCAAAATGTATTTAACTGGTGAATCTTATTCTACACTGTCCACCTCTGTTTCCTGAACAAACATTTTCAAGACATTCATCAGCAGTAGTTACACTTGTCTCTTTGAGGAACATAATTCCATCAAATCTAGTGAAGCAAACAGGACGATCTGTTGCTCCTGGGAGTGGTAAGCTACACTTCTACTCCATCTCCATTCCTCATACCTCATGGTATACACCACTTTGTGCCTGTGCCTGTCCCCCTGTCTGTCGCCGCAGGCCCCTAGCTGGGTAATAATTAGCATTTACTCCATGACTGCAGAAGTTTGATCAATTACTTTATTATATCATCTTGTACTACATTATGCTATATTTCTTAAGAAATTCAGTAACCCTTACAGACAGTAAGATACAGCTTGGACCTAATTGATCAATCCATCCAAACACCATCCAGTGTCCAATTAAGAAATCACTCTTTGGTAAACAAATCTCCATGACACATTCCACACGTGCACAACAGCAGGTGCAAGTGGAGATAAGAATTGTTTCTCATTCTTTCCTCTGATCTTCTCACAGCGTTCCCCGGGAAAATTCCTGGGAAAGCTCTCTGTGGCCAGAGAGCTGCTGCCACACTTATCAAAGCCATCTGTAAGGAAGATGAGGGAAAATTAAGTGATCCACAAAAAGAAAAAAGAAAGAGGCTTTTGCCAATTAAGTGAGCTATCCACTCTAAATACTTAAAGTGTTTGGTAAATAACAAACTGGAAAGATTCCCCAGCATAGGATGCAGAGGAGAAGAAAGAATTGTGAAACGGTTTGACAAAGTAACGTGCTCAAAGATATTTTAGCACAAAGTAGACAGGCAGCTGAGATCCAGAAAGCTCCAGACTAGTACAATGAAGAGGTAGGATTTCATGGTCGGGAAATAAAAATAAAAAGCAGGGAATAAAAAGCAAAGAGGCAGGGAAAGACTATGGAAAAAAAGCTGGCAGAAAGGCTAGCATACTTCAGAAACTGCAAATCACAGAATGACTCACAAATAAACCCATGACCATCCTGCCCACTCCCACACTAGCCAGGCACAAGTCAGCTTCACTCCAAAAGCTGTTTCATCATTTTATCCTCCCACTAGTATTTTCAGCACCAGCACAGCATAGCTGCAACTGACACAGCTTTCCTATAAGAGCTGGTTTGCATCATATAGCTCGAAGTACAATCAGAAAACTCTTAACTCATCTTGGAAACACAGTGTTAGGTACAGTTTTGAATACCTCTGCCAATGACTTTTAACAGAGGATATTAAGCAGGAAAAATGCCTTTGCCTGGATAAAGCTGAAGAAAATATGGACTAAAAAATCTTTTCTTCATGAGACTTAGATGTCTGCATTAGACACACACAGTGAAGACATTTAATTCAGTGTTGCACTGTTTTTATGGAGACTGAAGACTTAAAAAAATACAAAGGGAAAACCAAAGCACTAGTATTATTGAATTAGTTTCCTTCTTTCCTTGTTTCTCTGTTTAATCATCTTTTGTTTTTGTGCTGAGGCCAGTGCTATGCATACAGCTAATACAGTTACAGGATTAGGCCCTTTAGACAGCTTGATATCAGCTATTACAAAATAGTGAAAACTTAAGTACATGGAGTTCTTCTACTGTTCATGCATAGAACTGTTCCCACCAAGGCCATGACCTTTAAATACCTGTTTTCTGTCCAAATCTATTTCAGTTTTTCAGAGAAAACATATGCATTTAAGTAATTTTTATTAAAATGTACTAAAGATACACATTTATTTTATTCCAAATTTGCTCCTTTTATAAATTTCAACCTTTATGAAAATCAGCTCTCTCTATTATTCTATTCTACCAGTCCATTGATTCCAACTGAGAAACACTTGTGATAGTAAAAGTTTTCTAAAACCTGGGAATTCTGGAGTTGAGCTTTGTAAGACCTGGCAAAAGTTTAGGCCTTGTCTTTGCTAGATCATGTGATTACATGATCTTTGCTAGATCATGCATTGCACCTGTGTAATTATTATATGATAAATGATATGATTGTTAAATGTAATGCTTGCTTAGCAATTAGATATAATTATTGTTTGATTGTAACAATAATCATGAGAACTGTGTTTGGGGGGTTTGGAGGGGATCACGAGAAATCCATGTTTGGATGATATCAGTGTACACAATAGAGCAATATAAGTTTAATAATTAATATTTAGTTATATAACAATGGACTATAAAACATGTTCAGCTCGAAACATGTCAGAGTCAGATTTGGATCTGAAACCCCTGACTTCCAGAGCTCTTCAAATAAAATCACCTGCATATAATCATATTCCGTGATTCTGTGTTCCTGAATGCTAACACTTGCACTTTAGGAGTCAGTGATCCACACAAAGTTAACCTGAGCAGGGTCAGGCCTGTGCTGTGCTGCCTGTGAAGCATGGGTTTGGACTCTGTGATGGTGCACAGGCCTTGTCTGCAGGACAAAGTTGGCCAGCTCATTTTACACAAAGAGACTGAAGGCACATCCCACTTGGAATCTGCAATTATACTGCCTGTTTGGCCTTGTCTTTATCTAACTGTGCAGCAGGAAGTCCTATGAGAGCACCCTTTAGAAACAGAATTGTTTTCTTGTGATCTTGTTTTCAGGATAGCTCAGATGATTAAAAGGATCAGTTTCTCTCTGTGGACAGCACCTGCTCTTCAAACCACTGCGGTAAAAATCCACTTAGGCTCCAAATGATGCTGCATCAATGTGATGTGCCCAGCATCTGAAGAGATGCTTTCTTTCTGTATTTCTCTTTTAATTCTTTTCTTATTAGAGCAGTTAAATTATTAAGTCATTTGCCATTAGGCTTTCCTTATTGAGATATAGAAAGAGCTGTGTACCGGCACTCTTGCTCACTCATTTTCAGCACCAGCACTGCCACCATCCTCTGCCACAGTGGCACTCACCTTGTGGCTCATCTCTGGAGTTTTAAACCTACAATATTTTACAAGCAGTTTAAAAGTAATGCAGAGAAATGAGGAAGAAAGACTTCTATTTTACACACTTGTCAGAATAGAGGTGGCTTCTCCCAGAAAGTTGCTGTTTTAAAGAGAGGCATAACGCCCCTAATAATATCCCCATAGCTGAGATTTTAATCTCTGTCATCCAAGGAAGTTTTTGGAAACATTGCAGATTGTAAACTTTGTGTTGTCTTTACTTGTTAGTGTTAGGCAACTATATATAGTCAAAAAATGTGATGATAGCGATAGTTTGATGTCTGGAAATTGTCTTACTGTGGAACATTTCAGCATGTTTTTTGAGACAGTACAAACACACTGCTAAATTATGATCTTCAGTATTTTGTCAGGTCAGAAGATGTATTTAAGTGCCCAACATAATTCACAGAAACAAAAAATGCTAGCATGTTCCCAGGTTATAAACTTTATGAGTTAGCTTTCATTTAGTGACTAGTGTCATCTATTTTCCAACTGAATTGCTAGAAATCTTTAAAATGCCACAAGATTTAAGAGATTTAGCTTAGTGACATTTCATGTTATTTTAAAAACTTCTGCAACAACTTTTTTTGGTGTATATATGTGTTTAACAGGAAGGAAGTTACAGATCCATGTGATAGAAGCTTTTAGAAGACTGATAAATCCTATCAGTTTTACATTTACAATATAAAATTACTTATAAATTTATTATCAACACACTTCATCCTAATGTTTGTTTCTTATAAATTGTCAACACTTTCTGTACAAAACTGTGTGTCTTTGACACCTAGAATATAAATTAGCTGTGAGGATACAAAGACCACAGAGCTGACGCTGTATAGTTTGCAATGACAGATGCTGTCTTGGGTGGCCTCAACTGCAGAAGTCGAGGTGATCAAACTTGAGAGCTTTTCAGCAAAAGAAGTTTGAACTGAAACAGACTTGTCTTCTTTTTTTCTCATTCTGATGCACAGTGTTTTTGTGCTGCTTACCTACTCCTCTCCAGACAGGCTTCCAATGCTGCTTATATTTGTTTGCAGTTTCGCCAATCATTCTTATTTTTTATATTCAGCCAAATATTCTTCCCATTTCACTTGTGTTTATCTTCTTATCTATTTACTGAATTTTTAATTTTTTACTGCACTTTACTCATGGTCAGATGCACCAATGTGACATATTCTTTTCCCCTTTCAAGGCCATGTTGCTAATATTTATGTAAAATACTTATGCATTGGCATGCTTATGTCATTGCAACAGACTGTAAAAGCCCTAAGTTTCATTTTCCATTTTATTTATTTGGAAAAAATTAAGAACTGCAATTCCAATTTGTGAGGAGGCAAAAATTCTTGTGCACATATCCTCCCTTTCATGTGCAGTAGGTGACAGGCACAATTAGCCTTTTTTTTCTGTTTTATAGCCCAGTTGAATTCATCAATAGCTAAACAATTTTATTCTGAGTAGTAACCAAGTAACAGCTCTTCCCTGACTAGATTAGTTATATTCCTAATACTAAATATAACACTTTGTGCAAGTGACTGGGAAGTGTAGATGTTTTTTCATTCTGTATGAGTTTGAGTTTCACTGAAAAGGCTGAACATTCAAAACTTTACTGTGAGATATGAGGAAAAAGATTTGTACCACTGGCATGACACAACCAATTTGGTAAGTTTGTTCTTGTGATTGAAAAGGAGATTTGTATCCTAATAAGTCATAAGTACTTTAAACTGAAACACATCTTAGCTTTTGGGGAAGGATGATGTTTAAGTTCTAAGCAGAAATAGACACTGGGGTGAGAAGTGGAGTTCTAGAATGGGAAGAGTGAGAAGAACAACTTGTCTTCCTTTCAAAGAGGGCCTAAATAGCAAACCAGAGATCATTTTCCCTACGCATTAGATCACTGTGAATTAATGATGAAGAAAATCAGAACAGTACTTTTGCTCCCTCCCCTGTTCAGTTAGTAGACAGAAATTAAATTCTTATCAAATGTATGAAAAGCAAATACATAGGTTTTCTACATGCAATGTTAGTTTAAATAAATTTACATAATTTGTTAGACTCAAGAGTGAACATATCTGATAAACTCTTTTGTACTGCATCCAAACAATCATTTCCACAGAGCACAAAAAAGACCAAACTAAAAGGAAAACCAAAGAAATTTATTAAGAGACAAAAATATTCCTTAAGATTGTGCAAGTTCACTCACATATAGATGTGTCCCCAAAAATAAAGACATTTCTTTTAAAACTCTTATTTAAAAATATATATATAAGAAGACCATCTCAGAAAGTGGAGTGTTGCATTTGCCACAGAAACAAATAAAAACGAACACTGGAGACACTTGCTCTGGTATTTTTGAAACAGGAGGACAATGACAGAAAGCAAAAGAAGCCGCAAAATCTGAAAGTGCTTCTTGGCAGCCAAGTAATTAGATTTCAGGCAGACTCCATGGAGGATGTGCTGCAGAGGTAGCTGTCTCCAGGAATGTCCGAGAAGAGCAAGTACATTCTCCTCCAAGGACCTGTCATTTCATAACCTAAACAACTAAGAAAATGACCACCAAGACTGTGAATGAACATGAAGCTCAACATAGGGAGTGGAAAGTCCAAAATATTCAATAATAGTGTTCAAACACCTGCATCTAGCAAGAAAAGGTATTCTGGAACAATAGAACTCATGACAGAGCAAATCCAAAGATGCTAAGTAGGATTTTATAAGCAAGGTTTTAATCAAGATCTTTCCTTATTTCAAAATTAGATTTAGAATTCTCAGTTTAATAGTAGTATACCAAAATATAATTAAAAAAAAAAAATTCTGTTATTTCAATCATAGCTACTGGAAAAGCACTGATAAAACACTACAAACAGTGATTTTGATATATTTCTAATTTTGCATTATTTTAATGCTCAGTAGTCATACAGTAGAAAGACACCAATAACTAAAAAGTTTACACTAGTCTAATTTTGAAGACAAAGTCTGTATTAAAAAAAAAAAATCTGTTTCGCTGTTAATCTTTGATTTTATATTACTGAGAATATTAAAACAGGAAACATTATTGCTGTCAGTTGAATTGTTTGGTACATAGACTTAAACATGTACCTTTCCATATCTCAGACTCAGATCCTGTCTGAAACAGCCTTTTTGTGCAGATATAAACTCCTGCACTAAAGAATAATAATATTTTTTGAAAAGTATTATATTTTCCTTCTTTCATGACTTTTTTTAATTTATTTTTTGCAGTGTGAGATATTAGCTGAGTTTGAGAGAAGAAAAGTGCTTTGTTGTCATGTTTTTGTGCTGTGCTAATGACAAGCAAATTTTATTCTTTTGTACCAAAATCATCAGTGTGTGAAAGGTCTGTATCATGGAATTACCTTCACTTTTACTTCTGGGTTCACTGTTGTAAAGAGCAGGGTTAGTTATATGGTGTCAGTGAGGCTGCAGCTCGGTATAAATATGTCTTTTCATTACTTGTCATTGAATCATGTAAACCAGGGAGATGAACAGAAGAAGGAAAAAGGTTTTTGACTCAGATAAAACTGAATACATTACTTTAGCAGTGCAATGAAACATGTATTCTATTTCCTTGATCTAGACATTAGAAGCATGATTATTAAGGTGTCTGGCAGGAACTTAACAATTGAAATCATTGCTATCTCTACAAAGTCCGTGGATAAAAAAAAATCTGTCTTAAATATTTCCAATAAATATATTCATAAAAGCTATATCCTCACACAATTTCTAAACCAAGGATGGTGGTGTTATCCTCAGGTGGCAACTAAGCACCACCCAGCCATTTGCATTTTTTCCCCTTGTGTTGTGGGGGGAAAGAAATCTAAAGGGTAAACCATAGAAAACTTGTGTGTTGAGATAAAGACAGTTTGAGAGGGAAAGTAAAAACCTCACAAAGAGGCAAAGCAAAACAAGGAATTAATTCACTGTTTCCCCTGGGCAGACAGGTGTTCAGCCATTCCCATGAAAGCAGGGCTCCATCACATGTAATAGTTTATTTGGAAGACAAAAACCATCAATTCAAATGTCCCCAACTTCTGTCTTCTCTCCTCAGCTTTTATTGGTGAATCAACAGCATACGGTCTGGAATACACCTTTGGTCAGTCAATATCATCTGTCTCAGCTGTGTCCCCTCCCAACTCTTTGTGTGTTGGTGGTGTTAGAAGCAGAACAGGCCTTAAATTTGTGTAAACAGTTCTCAACATTGAAATCATCACTTTAGTATCAACACTGTCTTAACCACAATTTCAAATCTCAGTCCCTAAGTGTAAAGAAAATTAACTCTACCCTAGCCAAAACCAGAAGAGATCAAGAAGAGAAAGCTTACCTAAAGATGTACGGAAAACCAGTGTTGGGAAGAAAGAGATAAGACTGGAAGATTTTGTGAGGAGGAGGGAATAGTTTCACTCAATTGACTTTGCAGCTGAGAATGCAAAAAAATTCCGGTATGGGAAAACTCCATTTTTATACCTAATGTTGTTCATCATCTGCCTGGTTTGAGATGTTGAATTCTTGTGGAGAGATAACACGCTCACAGACACACACATAGCACTCTTTTGTTAGAATGAGGCAGGCAGCAGTATCCCCCACCCCACCACCTCCCCTGCCACTTTTGACAGGATGAGCTGAGCCTAACAGAGCCCATGTCCCTGTGTGTCTCTGCTGCCTGGTGTTGTCAGCAAGGTCACAAAATAAATCTACTCTTTGCATTTAGGCTGTGATTTGATAGTTGTCCTTGGTTACCTGCATGTGTTGATACACAAAAGCAGATAAATTCTTTCTCTTATCAACACTTTAATATTAAAATTCCATAAAAGACAATCACACAAATAAGCAAGTACTTACCCTTCTTATTTTACCACTTGATAGAAGGATCACAGAGGACTAATAGTATTCAGGGCGAAACATCTGCATAATAAGAAAACAGTTATACTACTTTTCATCTGTCACTGATTTAAACTCTTCATAAAGGACATATATATTTCAAAGGTAAACATATTAATAGCATTAACAAATTCTAAGTGGAAAGAATTTTGCACTTAGTCATATAGTTAAGCATATGTGTGCATCTTGGTCACTGTTTGTCCTGGTAACAACCACTATTCCAATTGATAAATCCAAACTTGACCAAAAGTTTGGATTTACTTATAGGAAAAGATGCTATCCTTCCCTTTACTTTCAAGGATTTAATTCTTTATTCCATTAGCACCAGTCCATCAGTCCTATTTGGATTTTGCTTCAGTCAATTAGCTTTCCTCATTAGCCCAAACTGTGATTTAATCAGATGAAACCAACTGTTCAGATTGAACACAAGCATGGTGTTTTGGGCCATAACCATGAATTCTGAGCAATGAAAATGAGCAGAGCTTGTGAGAACTGTTCAGGAATATATACATCCCTGCAGCTCAGTACTCTGCTATTACTGTCTCTACTACACTTACTTTGACCAAAGAGAAGTTTTCTGGAAGTCTGGCTCCAAATTTAAACCTTTTATCCAGTCAAGAAATATTACCATAGTCACAATAATTTAAGGACTAAACTACAATTCAGGTCACATCACAAATGGGCTTAGAACTGAGACTATGATCATGAGCAAAATTCAGTGTCAAGAAAGTCTTGGTAGAAAGTGTGTTTGTTATAAATTTTCATTAAGCTGAACAAAGACATCAGTCCTCATGTCAGGGAACTCTTAGACTTTGACTCTGGCAATCAGCCCACTATTTAAAAAGGTTGGCTTAACAAGTCCTTAGCTTTTACAACACCCTTTAACATGCTCCCAATCCTTACAGCAAACTTCAGTACAGAGTACGGGGTAAGAATGTGATAGCTGCACTTTGCCAAGACAATTCAAGAGAGGAGAGAAATAAAAACAAAGAGAGAAAGAGAAGAAAGAAGACCACCAGTCCTTAGATAATGCATTGATCCAGCTGTATGGATGGTCCAGATTTTTGATCAACTTGTTTGGGGGGAGGAAAGGAGTGAGAAAGGGATTGATCCACTTCCTTTTTTAGTTTACGTGGTGCATGCCTATTAAGTAAAATAGGTTTTTGACACCATTAATGTTACACTGTTCATGCACACTTAGTCTTCTAGACCTCTCCAGGAAGTGAGTCAGATAGGGGAGGGAGTTGATGCAGGCACACTGAACACAAGCCTCAAGGCAGAAATAGAAATTGGCTCAGAAAAGTGCTGCCCCATCTCCCCAGGACCCTTTCTTCCATTAATGCTTTCCTGTCTCAATAGGCAGAACATTTGAGACAAAACCTGTTTACATACTCACATATGGACTGACACATAACTTTATCAGTGATTTATCACTTTTTGGGGGATAAAGTCCTTTGGAAGTATTTTCATAATTTGGACAGTTTTGTCAACAACACAATGCCAAATGTGGCCCCATAAATTGGACAAACTGATACAACTGTTTGGCACTTGAGATCATATTGTGATTGCAAGGGCATTGTATAGAAAAAATGGAAATGACAAATGAAGAAGCTAGAAAATAAAGTATGCCTGGTAAACAATGAAAAGTACAAATTCACAGAAAGCACAAAAACTTGGTAGGGCTATGCTGCAATTAAGGATAAACAAAATATGGTTGAACTACAGAAATTACAGGAAACTTACAAAAATCATTTCTTTCCTATACCTTTACTTTGCTTTTCTGACATCTTTTTCCCTTCCAGTTAGATTTTTATGGAGTAGTTTCTTATAATCCCAGTGTGGGGCAGCAAAAGTCAGAAAACTGAATCTAGCCTCTCAGTGAAAACTTCAGCAGGAAAGTGTGTTTTAAGTACATACACCTACAGTACTAAGTTCCAGAGTTTCCTGAGTACCAGAGACATGTTACAGAAGAATCAATTGAGAATTGTACACAAAATTTAAGAAACTGAAATACTCACAGTAAAAATGTTGTTACATTTAAGTCTCTTCTGCTATATATGTTGTTGAAAGACATTTTTAAACAATTAATTAGTTCAGCTTTTAGTTATTAGATTTTATTAATAATTTCTCCCCCATGAAAACTCTTACGTGTATTTGAAATTGTTGTTTCCTTTTTACAGCCATTCATTATTAGTAGAATAAATGTTTTGTGAACATGTGAAATGAATAAAACAATTCTTTTGATTCCTGTCATAGTTTTCCAGAACACCAGTTCTAGTCCTTAAGTTATTACAGTAACTAAGATATTAAGTTATTTGAATGGAGGAGGAAAATAGATGGGAATGAAAAGAATTGTTTATATAATTTAATCTCACCCACAAAATAAACTGCCATGTATTTCAGGAGAGAAAAACAAGAAAATCAGGATAAGGTATATCATTGCACAAGCAGCCTAGGAAACAGGTGTAGTCAATGAAAAATCTGTCTGATTTGTATATCTACTTCATGTGTTTCAACTTGTCTAAATCTTCTGCTAAAAGGAGAGGTGTGTCCTACAGAAGAATTTGAGAAAACAGCAGAAATCTACTATTAAAAAAAGCTAGAGCCCATTATTCTTTTACAGAAGAGGCAATGTGAAAGACACAAAAAGAAAAACTATTCCTATTAGGGGGCAGGTTTGTTAAAAGGAAATAGCATCTGGAAAAAGTAATTATTGAGAATATGATTGTAAGGAAAATTTTCATTTCCTATCTTAGATTTGACAAGTATGTTGAACAAGGAAATGTTGAACATATAAGAACAATGAAAGCAGAAATGTCATGTTGGGTACCAGATATATTTGTTTAAATACAAAGTTTGACTCAGATTACTGTAAATTAATGAGCTTTTCACTCTTTCAAGTAGTATGTCTTTAAACACTCAGAAAAACAATATTCTGATATGCAGTGATCTGTTTGATGTAGCTTGGGGAATTCTACCAGGTCCAGACGTTGTCTCAAATACTCATACATACCTGTAGTGTGTTGATAATAGCAAAAATGTAATTTTTTTTTTAAAAGAATACTTTTGTTTTGGACTGTTTTTCTTTCCTATGTACTATTTAATGGACACAAAACAAAGCTATCAGCTCCAGCTGAGGTACACAAACACAGTAAGTTTAAATACCTCCCACTGACATTAAAATGCAGTCAATCAATGTATCTGCTTCTAGAGATATCTTGCTAGTCACTGTTAAATGATAATAATTTAA
This sequence comes from Taeniopygia guttata, assembly GCF_048771995.1. Classification (NCBI taxonomy): domain Eukaryota; kingdom Metazoa; phylum Chordata; class Aves; order Passeriformes; family Estrildidae; genus Taeniopygia; species Taeniopygia guttata. The sequence goes on along the minus strand of NC_133026.1, from coordinate 58,322,692 downwards.
ACAGAGAACATAATATTGTATTTTAAGAAATCTGCCTGAAAAAGCCCAGCATTGTTTTGGTATAGACATCTTCAACAGACAGTTTGTAACAATTAATTTTAGGCACTTCCTTGCAACTGTCAGGCTTGCCTGAGAAAACTACGAATGTCTGCCTTGGAAGGGATAATTTCTCCTTATGTCACGTGTGTTTTCTCACAAGGCTCTCCTATAAACTCATACAGACTCTTCATCAACTGTATCAATCCCTAATGTTATTCTCCAAAGGTATATATTAACAAAATAAATGAACAAATGTACTTTATTAGCATTTCTGTGAGTAGCATTGAATACCTGAGAATGAGTCATAGCCATGTTTCTATTTAAATACCATTATTGTAATAGAATATTCTTAGCATTATTATAACATACAATTTCCAAAATTTCTACACTTTGCACTACAGTTAGTGCAAAGAAAGAAAATGCTATAATAAGGTAGTGAAGTGCAATATACAGTAGGTAAGCAATATACAATAAATTACTGCAGCTGTACAACAAAAGTAAAGCTCTAGACTCTGACTATACAAAGATCCTGTACCAAGATACAATGGCTATAAAATGAAAAACTAATGAGGAGAAATATATTTGATCGGTCAAAGAACTGATTAAAACTGATGATACAAAGTATCTTTCTACACACTGAAGAATACTTAAAGGGTCTGTGACACTGTGCAAGTGATTACTGGAATAAGCATGTTCGAGAGTAAAATATCATTGTAAGAATTTCACTTTTATGTTAAAAGAATATTAATTAGTTCTTACTTAAACAACTCTCTAAGGGGTATCCCAGGGTGGAGTCTAATTTTTATTTTAATGCAAAGAAAATGGGCTGCACTAACAGCTTGAAATAATTGTTGTGAGCCAAATGGATAATCTCACTTTAGAGAAGAGTTTGTTTTGAGGATTGTTTTTTATTACTGTTCAAAATCAAGAGCTACAATTTTCAAATTAACCAGTCTGATCAAAGGATTGAAAAATGCAGTCCGTGGCTGAATAGAGATACCTTCATGAATTGGGTAAATACCATTTTACTATTGATAAATTTGTTCTTATAAAACTGTCTTGAATGCCTTAACAATGTCTATTAGTCAGTCAGTGTAAATATAAAAAGAGAAAATACATTTCCTTAAGAGCGGGTCCTAAGAAACATGTATGTCTATATTTAAATCCAGGAGTTTTATTCTCTGTGATATGAGGTTAAGGTTCCTTTCATCCACAAGGAAAGGGATCAAAATAAGAGCATTTCAATGGTACGTGGAACTACTTATTAAGAGGGTAGAATGGAGGGAATCCGAAGTACAGATTTGTTACATTTCTTTTGAAAGGCACTATGCATGAAGGATGAAACATTAGTTCATTGTCTTACGGCAATTATAATTTCGGTTCCACTTGAAACAAGCTTCCATAGTGTCTCAATATGCTTTGAATTGAAAGGCAGAATTATATTCACCTGCCTTGTTTTGAAGTGGTGCTCAGAAACAAGGTATGAAATGGACAAAACTGACAAGCAGTGGAGGCAACCTTTGAAGAGCTGGTCCCCACTTTCATGTCTCCTGCTTGCCTCTGGGCAGCAGCATATGTGAATAACTTATTTCTTTGTCTGGTTCAATAGATCAGCATTGCACAGTGAGGGCACACAAGAGATCTTGCTTGTATTCACCTGAAATATCCATTTTATTTGAGAGGTTACACTACCTAGCTATAACCTTTTTATGATCAGCAAAAAGACTGTTTGCTTGGTGAGCTTCCAACGGAAGTTTAAAAATTAGCATGTTTATATATGCATCAAACCAAACCCTGGGACAAAACATAAGGACCTGCTTCAAATGTCGCTTATAAATTTGCTTGCTGCCTTCAATGAAACCATTCCTGGTTTGGTCTCATATGATATTACTGCACTGTGAAATTTAATACATCACTGTGGAGGGTACTCACTCTCTGTGCTAAAATGAATCTCCCTGCAGGCATGCTTAAGGCTCTTTTGCTTTAAGCTTCTCTAGTATTCACCTTAAAACCTGCAGTACTATTACCCATACTAAACTTGCTTCTAAATTATCACCAGTAAGAGTATAAAAGATAAAGAGACTTAAATATTATCCTATGTGTGCTGGGATACAGTCTTTTCTTTTTAAGAATTTTGCTCTTTCCAAGACGAAAAAAAAGATTTTTCAAAATGTTAAAATATAGCAAAACATCTGTGCTGTGCCTCTGTCTTCAGTTTCTTCACTACAGGGGAAACACTGCAGAACAGAAAATACAGAGTTGTTTTTTTGTTTGGTTTGGGGGTTTTCTGGGGTTTGGGGTTTTTATACAAATTACTCCTCAGAGATTTAATTGTTTGGTTTTTTGGGTGGTTGGTTTTTTTTGGTTTTTTTTTTGTTTTTTTTTTTTTTTTTTAATGACACAATCCTGCTGATTGCTTTTGAGAAACTAGAAACCACTTCCAAGGCTTCAAACCATAATGTCATAAACCATCATTATTTTGAGACAAGCGTACCGAAAAGTAAATCCTTCAGGAAAATAAAGCGTATGGTTTACAGATTGTCTTCTTGGATGGTGCCAAGTTGTCATATCTGAATAAATAGATTTTTGTATGCAGTTCTCTAGTGAGCATTATGAGTAGTTGTTAACTGACATCTGTCATTCAAATGCTAATTAAAACTATAACCATTAGAGACAGTGGAGATTTAAAACTAATTTAGCATTTGAGCAGCTAAATTGACACCAATCTTTGAGAGACTGAGCAGCAAATTAGTCTTACAAGTAGAATAGGCAAAAGGAGACATTTTATGCACAGAGTTTTCTACATTTCTATGATTAGCACCGTGTGCATTAATGAAAACAAAAACTGAAAATACTTCTCAGTTAAGTATTTATGTAAACCGAGCATACATAATAGTACATGTCCCTTTCAGTGTGAAACAGTGATACTGAGCACACTAAATAGCTGGAAATGTGATATTTTCCAAAGCAAGAAAAATATTACATCCAGTTTCAGATCCCCAACACAGGAAAGACAACCTGTCAGAGCAAGTCCAGAGGATGACCACCAAGATTGTTAGAGAGATGGAATACCTCTCTTCTTAGGGCCCGAGAAAAGGCTGAGAAAGTTCGGGCTGCTCAGCCTGGAAAAGGGAAGGCTTTGGGGTGACTTAATTGTGGCCTTCCAGTACCTGAAGGGAGGCTACAAAAAAGGTGCAAAGGGGCGATTTACAAGAGCACATAGTAACAGGGGGAACAGCTTCAAATTGAATGAGGGCAGGTTTAGTCCAGGCATTAGAAAGAAGTTCTTTACTGTGAGACACTGTTGCTGCCCAGAGCAGTTGTAGGTGCCCCATCCCTTGGAGTGATTTAACCAAATTAGATGAGGCCCGGATCAAGATGGTCTAGAGAAAGGCTACCCTGCCCTCCTGCTGCCATGGCATAGGAGTTGCAATTAGATGATCTTTAAGGACTCTTTCAGCTCAAACCATTCCATATTCCATGATAAAACATGATACAAATTACTAGAAAAATTATTTCTTTTCTGTTGTAGAGTAAAAGCATGTGAAGAAAAATTTTACATATTTTGCAAGTAATTTAGTGATTTAATGTACGGCGCAGCAGCTCAATGTAATAAAGAGACTGCTTAAAAACAGCAGACACCAGAAGTAAATTTTAAACCATTCTCTCAGTGAGACCACATCCTTTACTCTCAATAGTTTGTTTACCTTGATGTTCCTCCCAATATAGCCAGATGGTCCAAAAATCTACAATGAAGGAGAAAAAAAATCTAATCTTTTCACTTCGGCCTTAAGAACATCTACAAGAATCAAGGATGGACATACCCATTACTAAAATCTTCTGACAGTAAAACACCTATAAAACTGAACTTAGTAGAAAGATTCCTTGATTAATGTGACGTATATACTACAGATTAATCAAGAAAAGGTTTTCAGTATATTAATTCAACTGCCATCTCACATGTATGCCACTTATCATGCATTCTAATGGCAACCAGCTCCCTAGATATTATCAGGAGTTTGACATTTTCTCTAATTGCTTATGAGGTTGATGGAAATTTGATTTTGATGAAGTCACTTCCTAGCACAGTAAAGTACTACTTGTCTGTATAATATTCTACAACTCCCTTTTTCTTACTGAACAGAGAATAGGTGTTTTGTGGGTCAGTGCTATCTACATCAAGATCTGTGCTCTTTTTGAGTCTTTTGATGACTTTCTCTACAGTCTGTAGCTGCTTCACCACAAGGATGCTTTTATGGGAATGCATCATGGGATTGGTTCCCAGAAAATGAGACTGGCACAGTGACAGAATTAATTGTTATTTATGTACCATTTTACAAATTGAAGCAAGCAAGATATGCCTATATTTCATATTAGATGAAGACCTACTTTTCCCCATCATGCAAACTCTTTAACAGTGGAAAATATGATTTAGTAATGCATAAAAGTATAAGATTTAAGACCTTAGTTATTTTATTAGGCTGAGGATAGATGCCAGAGCACCAGTTCCAATTAAAGTTTCTTGTGTCAGTCAATTGCATCAGGTTGTTTACTTTTAAAAAATATTTTGGTAAGATAATAATATCAAATTACAATTATCATTACCATTTGTTTCTTGAATAGGAAGAAATAGCAGTTGCTTCCTTTTTATTAAGCAACTGGTCTAAGACCCTTTTCTGAGTATAGGGGAGCACATTTTGCTCTAGCTATTTTAATGCTAGATGCAGCTGACTAGTGGTTTGGTTTCTTTTTCAGCTGGAAGTAGGACAACTAGAAACCAATTTCTGATTTCACAAAAGCAAAATAGTTTTCTAGAAGTGACTTCATTTATCACTCAAAATATAGCTTCAGTGGAACATGTCTGGCAATTACCTAAGTGACTTGTTCTGACATATATTAAAGTAAAGCAAACAAACATTTCTATGTGACCTTTTTACTTTAAGTTTCACAGAATGTATATTAAAAACAATCAGAAAAAGGTCAGCACTGAAATGAACCATTGCAAAAATTCTCAAAATAAAGACTTTCTGCTGACCCAAAACATTTTGTTGCTTTACAGCTCACAAATATATCTTATTTCGGCTTCATTTCATGTATCACCTCACATGACTGAACAATAAAACCCTACGAGGATTTTAAACTCGAAGGGGAAGGGATAGGGCCTGATATCCATGAAGTTCAAGGAAGAAGGCAGGATATGACTGAACTCAGCTTTTGCAAATAAGCTGACTTAATCTCAACACAAGGGGGACCACAGGGAGGCCTTTGCTTTAGGTAAACACCTACCAACAATTTAATGCATCATCCAGTAGCACCTTGAGTTCATTTAAAGAGTGTGAACATTTTCCTGACTTAGTTGAGCTATCATAGCGTGGTAGGGTGAATACATGATTCATCCCAACACAGAAGACAAAAACTAGACAATAAGCAAAGGTATGTCAAAGAAACCAGTGGGCTTGAGCTGTCTTCAACCCATGTATTTCTTCCTGACAAGAATGGATGTCCAGTATTATGATAGTGAGCATCTTACAGAAGCTGATGGGGAAGGCACATTGTGATTGAGCAGGAAGTTGAAATTGCTATATTGCTAAGTGTGTACTAACACTTGGATTGTGTTATCAATATATTTTACTTTGCCCTGCTAAATCAGAAGTCCTGTATTTGAAATATCTTCAAATTTGTAAATTCTACATTAAACATTGCAGCCTCCATGCTTTTTTCCTAGAAGCTACAAAAGTTCTCAGTTCTCCAGCCCATCTGTGGGACAAAGGTTAGTAAATTTGTAGCTTGACTGAGAAGCATTGTTAATCTCAGGTCTGCCTTTTACAGAAACTGCTCTCTTTGCTTTCTAAAATATAAGCTACTAAGAGGCATTAAATCCCTACTCTAAGTTTATCATCTTTCAAACAAGAACAGATCAATCAAATAAATGAAATTTAGTTCTGGAATGCCACAGATTACAACAAAAGGCATTGAAAAAAAAAATTAACTTCCCTTCCATTGACGCACACCAGCCTTTTCCTCCAGTCTTGGTGGTAGTACAACAGCTTTCCAGGATTTCCTGACTTGGAACAGAAATCACACAGGGATTTTTATTCTCTGGCTTTTTATTCACTGTCCCAATATTTCCAAAAGATTTGCTTCTTACTACTCCTCTCAGAGCTCTACAAGAAGTGACCCTCACCCGCAGTGAATCTAAGGGACAGCCTGTCCACAGATAGTTTCACTCCACCCCAGGTCAACACCTTTGGACAAACCAAGGGGTGACTTTTCTTCCCATTTTCCAGCCTTCTCCTTTAATTAAACATTGCATGTGAGACACAGGTAAACTGTGCAAATACAGCATGCAGTTACACCGCTCTATTTCTATCTACTCTCTGCAGGGAAACATCTTGTGGAAATATGTAGAGATGTAACAGAGGAAAAGTCCCCAAAATGTGTATCTCAAAAAAAAAAAAAAAAAAAAAAAAGATAATCTGGATCATCTGGTTGCTCACTCCATATGACATATAAAATATAACCTTCAGCACAAAGTCTGCCACAATCCTCACAGTGCTTTTCTTTCTTCTTTTGCCTGTTTTCTCTGCACAGTGATAATTTTTCATCTTCTCCAAAACTTGTTAGCTTTCATATTCCTGAAATTCAGACGTATTTTGAAGTTTATTCATCTCACTCAATGCCTTCTGACTGCCTCTCCACTTTGAGACTGAAGTAGGGAGCCATGACATCTCCAGCATTCAATCCCAGTGAGAACAATGACACGTTGAACTCACACTGCTAGGACTGATTTGTATCTACAAAATAACCTGGCACTTGTTTTTGCCCACCTGGATGCCCCTCATTAAAATCATTCATCTTTTATCTTCTTGCTTCCCAGCACTATTATCTTTGTATATCATATTCTGCATAATGTCCAGCAGATTGAATCCTATCAACCACTGTTTTATCAGTGGTACAATTCAGAAGGACTGTTGCTCAAACACACACCTTTCTGGGTATGGGAGTCTTTCTAGAATTAAAATACTTTGATTACCTCCCTAGCCTTCCTTGGGTCTATCATTTGAGGATGCACAAGGATTTTCTCAGTTTCTGTGTCCCTCAAGCACTGTCCCTCTTTCTCTAATTTATAAATCTTTGTGATGTCTGACTGATTTTCTGCAGTTTGATTTAATAGTTTTTCCTTCATCTAGTTAGAGTTCCTCAAATTCATGGTTTAAAAGTATGGAAGATAAAGGATTTTTTTTTTTTTGTCCATTTGTCCCCATGGTTTAGGACATAGATTCACTTTATATACTCCTTGTTTATAGCTGGCAGGGATCAGCTTTCCCATGCTTTGGCTAAGTCCCCTTCTTTTCAGCCTCAAACAGTACTTTAGCTTCAAAATGCTTTAGTTGAGATCCTTCTTTTCCTATGTACTTGTGCATAGTACATCCTGTACTAAACTACCATTTTGCTGCTTCCCATATTGTAGGAAGGTGTTCAAATTAACCAGGGACTCACAAATTAAAAAAAAAAAATGTCCAGGGAATTTTCCAGTGGGACTTTGAATCTGCCTAATATTCTTCTCTCTACATGCTGTGAAGCTCCACCAATTGTCTGCTTTTTTTCTGAAATCAGTGGGTGCTGACAGGCATGCTCTACTTGGTGCTTTCCTCCAGAAACCTTGTTATTAATTTTTTTGGATCCTTGACCATCACACCCCTTTGCTCCCTTTGCTTTTTATATGCTTGTCCCACCATTAGTTTTGCAGTCTCTGGATCTTTTCATTTACTCTAGCTTTTCCTCATCATGTCAGCTGTCTTCTTGCCAATCTTGATAGTTTCCTGTCTTGAAAGGAAAATGAGAAAAGAACTCCTTTGAATGTCACAGAGTACATGTCTTCTATTTCTGTTCTTAGTAAAATAATTCTGACCTGCTGAACTCTTAAACTTCAAGTAAATTGAAAGTGTCCTCACTTTCTTTCAAATAAATATTATGCCTAGACATTTCCTACTGCACAACTCATGGCTTTAAACAGGTATGGAATCCAGCATGGGATTCTCCACCAAGTCACCTGAAATCATGAGATTAGAGAGAATTAATGCCTTAAAGATTTTAAGGGTATTTTGCAAAGTACGCCTCAAACTGGGAAGCCAAGAACTTTTACTGAACTAAGCAAAAGATTCAGAAAAAGAACTTACAAAATTACAAAATGAATAATGACAAACTAAGCTTTTGAAATATTTTATATAATTTTTTCTTGTTCAAAGAAAAAAATAAAAAGAAAAAAGAAAAGAAAAAAAGAAAAGAAAAGAGAAGAAAAGAAAAGAAAAGAAAAGAAAAGAAAAGAAAAGAAAAGAAAAGAAAAGAAAAAAGAAAAGAGAAAAGAAAAGAAAAGAGAAAAGAAAAAAAAGAAAAGAAAAGAAAAGAAAAGAAAAGAAAAGAAAAGAAAAGAAAAGAAAAGAAAAGAAAAGAAAAGAAAAGAAAAGAAAAGAGAAAGAAAAGAAAAGAAAAGAAAAAAAGAAAAGAAAAGAAAAGAAAAGAAAAGAAAAGAAAAGAAAAGAAAAGAAAAGAAAAGAAAAGAAAAGAAAAGAAAAGAAAAGAAAAGAAAAGAAAAGAAAAGAAAAGAAAAGAAAAGAAAAGAAAAGAAAAGAAAAGGAAAGAAAAGAGAAAAGAAAGGAAAGAAAAGGAAAGGAAAGGAAAGGAAAGGAAAGGAAAGGAAAGGAAAGGAAAGGAAAGGAAAGGAAAGGAAAGGAAAGGAAAGGAAAGGAAAGGAAAGGAAAGGAAAGGAAAGGAAAGGAAAGGAAAGGAAAGGAAAGGAAAGGAAAGGAAAGGAAAGGAAAGGAAAGGAAAGGAAAGGAAAGGAAAGGAAAGGAAAGGAAAGGAAAGGAAAGGAAAGGAAAGGAAAGGAAAGAAAGGAAAGGAAAGGAAAGGAAAGGAAAGGAAAAAAGAAAAGCAAAGAAAAGCAAAGAAAAGCAAAGAAAAGCAAAGAAAAGAAAAGAAAAGAAAAGAAAAGAAAAGAAAAGAAAAGAAAAGAAAAGAAAAGAAAAGAAAAGAAAAGAAGCCATGAAACAGATTTTCAGTTTGGAAGATGTTTGCATGTTTTGTGGAATTTTCAATTTAGAAGAGTCTGGAACCCATGCACTTCCAAATTTCAGACAAGCAATGGTCCAATTATGCAGTGCCATTTGGTACTCTTACAAAGAAACATGAATGTGGGATTAGCCTGGTAACTGACGTAAAGTAACAGAGTAAACATGAACATTGCATACTGATTTAAAATTCATGTATTGTAAGGAAATGGACAATTGCTTGATAATAAATTTGCAACAGTAAAACAGTATTCCATGAGCGGTTTTCAACCCATTAAACATTCTGCTTCCAGAAGTGCATCTTGTGCTTATTCTTGAACAGACATCTGTGTATGACTGCTGTCTCCATGTTACTGATTCTGTTTTTATAGTCTGAAATGACTTGCTTTTATCTTTTCCAAAAACTGACACAAAGAAAAAACATTCAAAAATATGAGTGTAGAATATACTTGTTAGCAGCCACAAAATTGATACTGCATATATAAAAACCAAGAAGACAGATATAATTTTCCTAATGCAAGTGTCATAACTGTCTTTTTCTGAGTGTCTCTATTGCCACAGTATCAATTAATAGAAATGGCATTCCAGTGAATCACCTTGTTCAAGTAGGAAGGGCTAAAATAATAATTCAGATAGAACAGACTAAAATAACACAACACAAAGAAGTCAAGTATCTGTCATTCACAAGCAATGTCAGTGCCATGATCTAACAATTCTCCCTGTTTCCTTATAAAGCAGCCAAAGGATATGTCAAGCAGTCAAATGCAGAGGTAAAAAGGAAAACCAAAACAACACTGTAAGCCAGGGAAGGAAACAGAGTCTGAATAGAGGAAAAACAATAACAAAACCAAAACTGAACAACCCCCGAAATAACATTAAGTAATTCACGTCATAGCTATCTACTGCAATCTTACATTAAATTCAAACAAAATTTAGATATCTAAGTAAAAGAAGGAAAAGCTGCAAGGTGGTTGGTTACTGAGAAAATGGGATGAGGAAAAACCCTACTATATTTTTGGGTCTTCTACTTGCATGTTTTCTATATGCAATCCCTTATTGCATAATGCACTTTCTCTATTATGCAACTTTAACCTTATCTGTCCTGTTACAATTTGTCTCAGCATATTTTTAAATAGAATGAAAGATGTGAGCAGTAGCATTGATCCACTTGGTTTCAAAATTAATTTTGGCCTTACAGCTGATAAACTTGCAGCTGATAAAGCTGATAAACACATTATAAATAGACAGTAAGGTGCAAATGTTATCTAGATGCTAATTCTCTTTATATTGAACAATTCAGCAGACAGCACTCTTCAGCACTCATTCTATCTTTTTAATATGAGTGCGCAGTTGTATCCCTTAGAGGAAGTACAAATCTTGTTTGTAGGTCTCAGTAGAAGTGCCCCAGGAGATCCACCTGGGGGTTCTCTCTCAGAAGAAAAATGAGGCGTTAACAAATATTTGTAATTAACTTCGTCAGCAAACGGGTACCCTGTTCCAACACAGGAAGCAGGAAGTCCTGAGGGAAGTCCTCTGAAATCCTGACATCAGAGGAAGTCCTGGGGAAGACAGGTTCTTCAGAATTCTCAGTCTTATCTGGCAATATGAGGCAGGCTTGAAGGCCTTGAAACTTTTCTTCATAATTAGAAAAAAAAAAATAAAAAAGCATCTTCTCTCCTGTTCATTTATATGGATACAGTAGGTCACAGTCTATCAGGTACTATCAGTGTAATTGAAATGTGCATATTTATTTTATAGACTGAATGATAGATAAAAATTAGGACAAGAACCTTCTGCTTTGAGTATGACATTTTCTATGCTGAAAGCAAAATCACAAATGAAGAGTGATCATTTCGGGGAGGTTTTGAACCAGTAAAGTCCACAGCTAACAAATGAAACTTCTACAGACATAATATTTAATAGCAGATTCTATTCCATCCAGTCCAGATCAATGGAGATGTCATTTAAATGGCTGCATCTTTATGGAAAAAAATATTGTCTATAGCTAAACTGCACCCAGATTCCCACCAAACAAAAATCTGACATGTAAGCATGAAGTTTAAACATAGCTATTAAGATAAAACATAATTGTCTTAAAGGAAGACAGGGACACAGAAGTAAAAACATGTAATGGTATGTAATATAAACTGATTGTTTAGTACCTTATATAACACTCGAAATTTAAAAGATTTTTTCAAAAAAATCTCATTACTGAAATGCCTATATCAGACTGCAAAAGTGAAGCCAGTTATTAAGCAAAACCTTGACATGAAAGACATGAAAACCACTTTTAATGACCAATTGAAAGGAAATATCTGATAAGCTCACAGTGGCCAGGCCTAAGCTAGCCCACCTGGCAAAGTAAGAAACAATCAGAGACTAACCACTGAGTAACCTTTAACATGAAGAATCTGCTGCTGTCAACAAGAAATTCTGATAAGCAATGAGGTCATGGCATGAAAAAGCTGCTCTCACCTACAAAGGCTAGAAGCCATGCAATTACTTCTGGCAGGTACCTCTCAGTAATTGTCATAGACATGGTTAGAGAAAATAAAAGTTTCCTAATAAGAGAAAGGTCTCTTGAAAAGTTCAGTAGGTAAATGTTGGGCCATTCCCCAGTTCATTTGAAATACCTTGTATTTTATGACATTCCAAACATACTCTGAATCTATTTAAATTGTAGGGATTTTTCAAAAAGGCAGGAATCTTGCTGCAGTAAAAGCTTTCTCCAGAGATGCATCTTCTTTTGTTGCTGGACACTGAGAAATTGTTACCACCTTCTGGTTAGTGCTAGCTATGAGTGTTAATTCACACAAGTGTCACTAATGATGCTTTTTAGTTGTGCTTGAGCAGCTTTATTATGGAAATCTCTTAAAACCTTGAATTAAATACTCAAATAGTGTGAAAATAGAAAGTGATAGAAGTAATGGAAGAAAATCTATCACTTCAGCCTCAGCAAGGAAATGAATACATTAATAAATGGGAATATTTGAGTTTTTCAAAGGAAATTTTTGAAAGACAATATAACACCATGTTCCTCTGGGTTTCCAGTGCATAGCTCAATCCAGTACATTCAGGTACAGAATGAGCCATAAATGGATAAGAAACTTTAGAGACAGTTGAAGAAAGGGACATTGCAGCCTCCAAAGCAGAAGTAATGAAAAACAGTTGAATCAAATAGACCTGCAATTTTTCTCACTTGTAGAAGAATGCTGGTTTTTTACCAAAAAATAATAGCAGGCTGAGGTGAAGTATAAGAAAACAATACTATGATAGTAAGTCTGCACTAATTTTTTGACAACACACAAACATAAAAAAGAAATTCAGAAGTATGCACTGATGCCACAATCATTTAGTACAACAGCAACAGACTGGAGAAATTCCATAAAAATAAGAGACAAGAGCGCAAGCAGTCTGTAATTTGTAATATTTATAGAATCAAGAGGAAGAGCAAAAGCATTTCTGAAGCAAGCAGAGAATGCAGCTTGGAACACAGCAGCAACATAGGGAGCAGAAGAGACAAAAAGGTCAATATGTCAAAAATTCCTTTTGTCACTCAGGTTCTATACCTTGCTGGCAGTACTACAAAATAAAACCTTTCAGAAGGGGAATCAAATCAGCAGGATGGATAACATGCAGTGAGTGGATGAGGTGAGTGAGGTGAGACACTTATGAAGGCTGAGGTACTGTAGGCTTTGGAAGAGACCCAAATAGTAAAGGAAGAATTATATCTTTAAGAAGGGTGTCAGCATGCAACCTAAGGGGCTGGATGGATCAAATTCTGCAGATACTAGCACAAATTGAATAGGATCAAACCCCACTTTAAGTAACCAACATTCAGTATGAGCAGGCAGGCCCTCTTCTCCATATTCTCTTTGTTTGATCTTGGTTAGCTCAAACTTAGATGTATAGTATTCAGACTTGAAAGTGCTATGAGAGTTGAATTTCTTTCTAGTTCAGGTTCAGAAAGCTCTCTGTCTCGTGCAGAACTGAGATGTGGAGCTACAGCTAAGAAACTTACAGATACAAATCTGCAAGGAATTGCTTTTGCACCTCTGTTCTGATGTGCACTTTACCTCTCTATTTAGCACATTTAGCTTAGTGGATCATGCCTTAAGCAAGCTGCTTTGTTGTTGGCACAGAATCAGTCACTGCAGAGACCTCACTGACTTACTACAAAATTAAGAAATATAAAACAGCTTATATATGTCTATTATCTTTTGACAGTTTACTTGGACTGGAGTCCTATGGAAAGTAAATTTTCTGAAAATGTAAATAGATTTATTTATACAAGCCAATTGCTAATAGCAGGGTCTATCAGAAAGCTGAAGATAGACAATCCCAAAACCTACAATTGTATTTGAAAGATAGGGACAAAATTTTCTGTGAATATTGTGGCTTTGTTATCTCCCTTATTTCCCTTAAGCCAATTCTAACTGTTGCTTGAGATTGTCAACTCACAATGTTGAGATGGCTTCTTTTTCAGAAGAGTGCTCACCTATTCCTCAGTATGAGAAAACAATCCTCTTTTGAGCAGTATTAGAAGCTTCTAATTTTGCAAAAAGTATAATAACACAAATAACTAATGATGACTTAAAAAAAAAAATTGTCCAAGTTTTTTACTTCAAGTGTAGCAATTAACCTACACAAAAAGTATTTTGCCTTATTCTAAATTTGAAAGAAAAGTTCTTCATGATAAAAACAGTCAAGGTGTTCCAGAGAAAATGCGACAAAATGACAGCTCAGTGATTTATAGGGTACTTAGTTTATGACTTGATTGACACATTAAATTGTGATTCTGTGGGGAAAAAGCTGCCCAGAATTATTGAGAAATCATCATAACAAGAATAATATTCATCTGCTTTAATATCTAAGAGTTTTAGAAGGACACTTCAAGTCAGACGCTGCAAATTAGGACTAGATGGAGGGTGAAAAATAGTGTGTAGCATATAATTTTATTTTTTTGTCTAGTAATAGAGATAGTTTTGACAATTGCTGCCACCCTGAAACCAAGAAGTTGAGCTCTCAACTTTAGTTTAACAACCTGAAAGACTAGAGCACTGAAATTAATCCTTTATCAGGCATTATCAGTTCCAACATTTTTTCTGGAACATGACCTATGTCTTTTGGGACATTCACCCACAAACACACTGCTGTCACCCAGCTCTATGGAGACAAACTGATTGCTTAGGGATTGCTTGGTACTACAGTAAGACAACAAAGCATATTATAATAAAAAATTACATTTAACCTAAACTCTGGAGATTGGATCATTTTACACAACCTGTATCCAAGATCCTCTGCAGATCAGGTATTTTACTAACATCCGACCCTCCCTACAGATTCAGGTCATTTGTTACACATGAACTGTAACGTGGGCTCAGTGCAGGCATACAAAACTCAATCCATGGAAGAAGCAAACAAGGAGGGCAGCCCTGACCATGAAGAGATGGTGTTCCTGCCATTCCACAGCTCCAGCATTCAGCTGACTGGGATTTGCTGCTGCACAGGAAAAGGCATGTGTTTTTTATGTTTTCCTGTTCTCCAGTGTGCGTCATTTTGATTGTCCTAGGTACATGGACCCCATTTCATGGATGAAGGTGTTCATGGCCAGTGACTGCCCACCTCACAAAACAATGCAAAAGTGCTAGGAGTAGGGAATCTGGCTACCACTGCCAGGTGCTCCAGAATCTTTGTTTCAACTCAGCTATTGTCAGAGTTCTATCTTAGGAGCAGCAGGAGCCTCTTCATGAGGAAGGACAAGACAGAAGCCAAGGGTGATCCCAGTTCCTGATCAGACAGTATCTTCACCAACCAGGCACAGTCCCACAAGACTCAAGAAGGACCAAGCTGAAGATGGGATCCATCAACCCTCAGGTTGTATACTCAGACAGAGTGATCTCATGCCTCAGGTCTGAGGTTAATCTAGTAAGCTGAATGAAAAAATATTAATCAGGAGAGGACAGGGCTGACATACGTGCAATGTGGGGTCAAGAAAACAAAGAAAGAGATTTTTTCCACCTAGAAGACAAAGCTCGAGATCAGGCTGCCTGTAACATAGGTCTGAGCCACCTCCAGGACACGGGCCCACATGCAGCGGTACAGCACAGCTCAAGCTGAGATTGGCGGTACAGGTCCAATGTTCAGTGTAGCCTCTACAGCAATGGTCAGAGGGTCTGTCAGCAGAGACTCCAGATAACTCTGACAGCTCTGGGCCTGAAGAGCTCATGTACACTCAGTGACACGACTACTTCTGCATCAAATGTACCCAAAAAAACCCATAGTGATGGTCAGAACTTATGCAAAATTGCTGTGATGCACAAAATTACTTTTGCTCTTGTTTCATGCTGTTAAGACTTCTTGCTGAAAAATATGGACATATTTTGTGTTTCATTTTAATTGAATTAATGGAATTAAATTAGAACATGATTAAACACTCTATATGTAAACCAAAAGGATTTCATTCACTTCCCTGAGATCATGCAGCTTGATAGTTGGAACTTGTAAGGGGACAAAACTGATCAATGTGTAATGGTTGTTAATTATTATATCTGTGCCATCAGTGTCTTAGAACAGCTATTTTCATGCTAGGAGGGAAACAACCACGTATCTATATTTTGTATTGCATACTTTAGCAAGCAAGATGAACACGCTAACTGAAGATTTTCCAAAACTTTTCTTCTCTTTTTTTCTTTTTTCCCCAATGGGATAGCAATATGTCAGGAAAAACAACTGCTTTGAATGAAACCCACATTTATTACCCTGATGTACATACACTTTATAATGCAGCTTTTATAATTCCCCCCATTTTTTTGCTTTTACTTCTTATAAACTCTGTACTTTTAAATGTGTAAAACTAGAACGAGCTTACATGCCTTGTGCTTTGTACAGCACATTGAATTATTTCATAGTTTGTTACAAATGCATTGCAGGTGGCAGGTCATAAATTAAAAGACTATTTTAATATAAAAATAGAAAAGTCACACAGCTGTCATTTTAAAGAACAAGACAGCAGTTGGCACAGGTATAATCATATCTCCCAAGCCAATTTATAAGGCATTTGTTTTCAGAGTGTAACATTTCACTTGAGGCATGATCAAAAAGTAATGATGCTAGGGACCACTTATGAGGGACAAAAACAGTTCGACAAAGGAAGGCTTTCTGTACTTGCTCTCCCAGATGTCTACATCAGTTTAACATTTTGTTTTTATTAAAATTCCTTCTACAAATATTCTACACCTTTTTCAAGTATTTTCTTCAAGAGAGATATTTACTTTTGAAAAATCTTTTGTTGAAGATGTGTATTGTATTCCTCTGACTTGGGGTCTTTAAAAGTAGTTCCAATTATCTGTTCTCCTTAAAAGAAAAATTATGATACCCGGTGTTTTGGAGCATTAAAACTTTTGCTTGTCCATTCTTATACTAGTAAAGGGGACCAGGATATCCAAGAAGTCCTGAACATTGAAAATAGGGAAAAAGTATAAGTAATACGGGGCAGATAAAAGTCACTGAGAGATGCATAATAGGCTAAAATAATAATACATCATTATAGTATGTATATTTCTAAATATGGATCCAAAATTGCTATGTGATTGACAAGTAATTGCATTCTACTAACATCTAAACTTGCACAAAGTTATATTTTTTCTAAAATTAATGTTTTGGAACTTTTAAATTTTGTTTCTATTTTTAAAAAAAGGATATATCATTAATGGAAATTATGGCTTACTCCTCTGTCTTTTCCAATCTATTATAATGTTAGCAAAATGCATTACTTTCTCACTTACTTGGTACATCTTTCTGGCTAAATTTCAACCAGAACCTAGCTAATTCTGGTTCTACTTGACTACTGTTTTTTAAATTAGATTGTATTCAAATATTGCTCTCAGTCACGTTATGTTAACCCAGGTGGCACAGATTTCATATCAGTAGTACCCCTAAAAAACCAAGAAAATTAAGACCAGTGTGCAATAGACTGTTTAGGCAAGATAAAAATTGTGTTATGCCCCCAAATGGCAACTTTAAAAATTCTGCACAATATTTTATGGTGTTAGGGGACAGCTTTAACAGCAAAATTTTTCACTGTTTCTATGTAATGATCAGCCATTCTCTATTGAATCTGGCTGGGATGGAGTTATTTTTTTCATTGCAATCCACACAGTGTTGTGCTTTAGACACATGATCAAAACAGCATTGATAACACACTTGGTGATTTAGGTATTGTTGAACTGTGCTCGCACAGCATCATGGTTGCCTGTGTTTCCCACTCTAGTAGGGTGGTGGCAGGCAAGACTTTGGGACAGGATACAAGCAGGATGGTGACCAAAGTAACCAATGATATATGCTCAATCATACATCATACTCAGCAAGAAAACTCAGGTTTTTCCAAAGCAGCCATTGCTTGTGGATGAACTCACCACTACGGTTGGTGGGTGGCTGCTCTAGTACGACTTGTTTATCTCTGTTTGTCCTTGAAACATCAAATGTTTTCATCTTGACAATGAGCTTTCACTGCTCTTGCCCTTCCCATTCTGTCCCCCAGGCTGCTGAGAGAGCTTGAGAGAGCAGTTGGGTGGGGGCTTATTTGTCACCTAGGATCAACTGACCACTTATACAAAAAACTCTTGATTAAATGTAGTTTTCATGACTTGCTGATGTGCATTTTCAACCACTGTAGATCCTTTTATGAATTTAAGTGATTTTAAGGTAATTTTTGATTTGTTAAAGTATGGTTTAGCATGCCATTTTAGCTTTCCTTTAAAAATTATTTAAAAAGTACTCACTATATTAGATAGCTGTAGATGTTAAACTTGCAAGCCACTTGTCTCTTCAGATTCATGCCTGTATATTTATTGGAATTAAATGACTATTTATAAATATATATAAATCAGGCCAGGTTGGATGGGGCCTTAAGCAACCAGATCTAGTGGAAGATGTCTTTGCTCACGATGGGGGTGCTGGTTCCAGACAATCTTAAAGGTCCTTTCCAACCCAAACCATGCTATGATTTTATGATTTATTGAAACAATTAAACAATTTCAGGAAAAGATGCATTACTTCTTCAGAAACCATTAAGAAAGAGACCTTTCTCTAACACACATGAAAGATTCTAAGAATATTTTAAGGTCATACTGTAAATGGAAATTGACTCACATTTTTTAAAAAGTAATTTTGTAGTTCATAAAAGTTGAAATAGACTTTTTAGCTCTTGGAATATCCCCTGTGAAACTGGACAGACTGATCAGAAAGAGGGATTAAAACTCCCTTCTACAGTGAAAGTCAGCAAAAGCTTTAAGTAGGTGAAACACATGTACTAGTGCATGGACATCTATCAGTAGATTATACATCTGCAAACTGCCTAAACAAGGGAAAGTATTACAGCCTGTTTCACATCCAGCTAAGACAGAAATCTATGCTTTCCGCCTTTCATGAAATCGGGTGAAAGTGGGATCATATAAAGTTAGTGATTTGAGCTAGCAGCACACTCACTTCAACTGAACTTCAGAAGCACTAACACAGGCTCACAGATCTTTCAACTTGTTTCTTGAAAGGGAGAGTGAAGAATTCACAGAGAAGTGTAAAAAAGCAGAACTACTAGTTTAGATTAAAGTAATAACACCTCAGGAAGATGAATTATAAATTACAGACTAGAAATTAAATCAAAAACCTCTCTCTGTAAAAGAAGCAATGAAGCGATTAATTGAGGTGGATGCTTGCACAAAGTTCCTTCAAGTATTGACCTGACTGACCATCAAATATATCTGACTTCTGTTGTTCTTGTTTCCAACACCAAGCAGTATGTGTGATGGTAGCAGTGCCAGGCTTCAAGTATGCCAGAGAGTGGAAAGAATAAAATAGAGGATTTCCCACATTCAAAAATAATTTTTCTACAGTAAACACACAGTATTTTGGAAATTTTAAAGACCTAGTTCACCATCTTGTGCTGAAGCAGTGTCAGGCATGTTTAACTGGATTTTTGACTTACCAGTAACCTTGGGTGACTTGTTTATAGGTGACACCTTCTTATGCTTGCCCATCTTGGAATCCTGTTAACAGACAAACCCAATCTCCTTCGCTGCAAATACCTGTTATTGACTTTTGAAATAATTTTGCAGAATGGAAAGACTCACATTATGTGTCAGCTGTCTGTTCTAAACAGAGCCAGTTGTTGAGTCTTGGTGGAGAGCTCTAAAACATCTCTGTCCCCTCTTCAGTTCTATGGCTTCTCTGAGACACTCTCCAAGCTGAGAACTTAGAGGTGCAGGATATGAAATGTATCACTCTTGAAAATTGCTCTAGGCAGACCACTGCAAAGTGAGAGCAGGCAGTCACCTTGCTGGGTTTTTTATGTTTAACTGGTGAAATTAAAGAAATAAAAAATCTCACCTAAAGTGTGTTTAATTTTACATAGATCTAAAGTTCAAATTAATTTGTTAGAGAAAAAAAATTAAGTACTTAATTCCAGCAATGTCAAAATATATTTTAGCAGATGCATTCAACATTAAAACTAATTTATTATTAGAATGACCCAAGAATTGAAAAAATACCCATGCCAGTTAGAATATTTTGACTTTTTTCCCTTTGTTTTCCTTTGTACATAGTGACAAATGCTGACAAAACAGCATTTTCCAGTAGAAATGTTGCACTGATTTCTTTCAACCATCTTAACATGATTGTGACAGATTGCACAATATAAAAAGCAATTCTATCAGCAAAACATACTTTACACATTACACCCACTATTTTCCCCTTTTAAAGCATCTGTCACTGCTTTTAAAGGTCACATATTTCATGTTTCAGTGTGTGAGGAGAAAAAATATTTCCTCTTAACTTGAGAGATTAGCAAGGATTCTATACCAGCATTGTTGTGCACTGGATAATTCCATTTATTATTCTTACTGTGACGTAGTGCCTGGAATTTATTTCTGTGCAAAGAAAGACTTTCTTATGTACAATTTTTTTACTGCAATAATGGAAAAAAAAACAAACAAACAAAAAAAAAAAAAAAGACCAAAAAAACAACAAAAAAAAAAGATTATTTAAATGAATGAGGTCTGATGTTTTGCTTCCACCAATTAAAGTATCTTTCTCCTCTTTCCTGTAGTACAACTGTGAAGCAGATATGACACGAGAAAAGATCAAATCCTGTTTCTAATATTGTGAGAAAAATGCCTCTTCCCAATACCAAGCATATTAAAATTCTGCCAGTCCTTGTATTATATCCCCCCAAAAATAGAGGGGTGAGCTGTAGGATAAACTTGCTTATGTCTGACAGTTACAGCAAAAAAATACTCAAAAGAAGGGATTTAAGAAGGGTTTAGGAAAAAAGAAATAGAAGGACAAAAAAAGTTCAAGCAAACAACGTAAAAAAAGGACAAGAAAAAAAAATTGTATGGAAACAAAATAGATCACTACACCTTAGTTTTATATTCAAAGCTCTGGTTAAGTTCAATGGAGAGACATAGGTGGTTTTAGAGATACTGTATGTTACTGATTCATTTAAACAGAGGAATATTATTCTTAAAATCTTCAGTTCTACAGAATTTCAGGTAACAGATCATTGCGGGAAGAAAAGGGAGAGCTTTTCTTGTTAGATATATCTGTTTAATACACAGACATGGTTTTCGAGAAAATCTGACTCAAAAAAAGAAGTTAGAGAAATTTATAATTTATTTCTTTCTCAGTGTATTTAAGGAGTTAATGGTTATGACAAGCTACGTTTACTGGAAAGACATAAAATAAAGGGTCTGATGTTCTCCTTAGGGTGTCAAAAAGGTCGTCTTTGTACTGCTGGTCCATAATAGAACAGGTATCGCAGCCTAGCTTACTTTTTTATGTCAAGTGCTATCAAAGTAATTCACTCATTTTTTGCAATAAAGATTTTTATAATTGTTTATGAAGCTTTGCCTGAGATACTCCAACAGTTTTTTCCCCAAAATTCAGTAGAAAAAATAAAATTTCAAAGAAAATATTTTAAATGGTGCACATATAAATCTTTTTTTTTTTTTTTAAGGGAGTGGTATCTTGAATTTTCTCAATTCTAGATGCATTTCCTCAGCCATTATCCTCCCATGTAAACTTTTATTCTTTTGATGTTCTTATGGCTAGATCCCCAAGGCTCTTCACTGACAAATTTGAGATGTGAAGATCATGTAAGAATTTCAAAACAGATTATTACTTTTGATGAGAAGTGAGTTTACATGAATATCCATTTGAAGACTAGAAGCTTTAAGGGTCCTGTTTAACTGATCACATGGTCAAACCGTAGCCAGTTTCCAGATGTCCACCCAGCTGCTCTCACTCTTTTTTCTCAACAGGACATGCAGAGAAAATAAAGAAAAAACTTGTCTGTTGAAATAGAGATGGGGGCATCTCTTTGCAGTTACTGTCATGGCCAAAACAAGCTTGATTTGAAGAAACTTATTTTAATTAATTGCCAATTAAAATCAGATTTGGATTGTGTGTGCAGGGGAAGACAAATACAGAACAAGACACTCTCCCTATATGTCTCTTCTTCCCAAGCTCCACTTCATGCCAACATTCCTGACTGCCCACTCTCGATGAGCAGTGCAAGGGCTGCAGTCAATCCATAGCAGCTCCTCTCGGCTGTTCCTTCCTCATGCTCTTCCCGAGCTCCAGCCGGGCCCTTCCTTGTCCTTTGGGATAAGCTTGCTCCAGCATAGGCTCTCCATGAGCTGCAGATCAAAAGCTATGGTTTTAGAAAGCCATGGCATTTAAAATACGACATTTTTAAATGTTTCATTAGCTTGAGCTCTTAAAATTTTATTTAATGTGGTCCATTTACCTGCTATTAAAATGCACTCAGTATGCTTACACCTTATTAAATGCCCATCACTGGGAAAATGTTCAGTGCATTCTGAAAGTCAACACAAAGCAATGAGGCCAACCAGCTTTCAATGCACTTTTAAAATAATCTGGTTTTCCTTTGCAGGAGAACCTTAGTATAAGTCTAAAATGCATTAACTCATTTTTCTCTCTTGGAAAATTCACTGTGATTAGAGTTACGGACTTTGGCACAAAAGACAGAAAGTTACTTTCATGGGCATTTTATTTTATAAGCACAGAGACCAGAATGTCCTTATCTTGAGCTCAGTCAATACAAATTCATTGCCTAGAATACAGAAATGCAGTGCTTCTTTTATTTCTGATGTATACCTTTGTACTTAATTTTTCCTTGAAGTTAATTTGGCTGGATGCTTCAAAATGTTTTCTGTCTAGTGTTCTGAGCTAATAGTTCTTTTTAACAATGGAAGGATGGAGAGGCAGAATGAACACAAAATTTGCACTAGGCATGTAAGGTTTAGGGGTTGGTATTAAAGTGTTAGGTGTGGGACATTTTAGTAGAACTTGAGTTTACCTAGTCAGAGAAGAGATTTACCTGGCAGAATTGCTTGTCTTCACTCTTTTCCTTTACCTTCCTATAATATTGCTAAAGTACAATTGGGTGATATGGTTATAAACATGCTTACTGGCATCCAGAGAAAGTATGGATTTTTTTTTGCTAGTGAAGCTCTAGGTCTCAGAGAAGAGCCCTGCCCTTGCAGCTATAGCCAGAAGCATTGTACTGGAAAATCTGGTAAATATTGGGTATTCTTTTCTTCTGAGGAGAACTTCTTCCGCAGCAAGAGCTAGGCGATATTTCCTATTCCAAACAATCAAGACACTAAGAAAATGTGATTATTGTTCCTTCCCCTAATATCTTCTACAAAACCAGAATTAGTTTAAATGTCATTTATGTAAGCACAGCATTCGCTTATAGCAAATTGCAACTGAATAACTCAGATTGTCCTCAACTGTCTGACATAAGTTTAATATCCAGTTCTACTTGGCTGCTTCCTTTACCAAATGAGAGCTAAGTGTAGATTTATGTGAATGTAACAAGTCATTATTGCTTTCTTCTTAGCCATCACTAATTTTTACTTTATCGATAGTCAGCTCATGTACTAGCATCATCTCATTATCTTACGTTTATTTTACTGCCCATGACAGAAACTCTTATATTCATTTTTAAAATACATAAAGGCATTTTACATTCACAATATAAGATTTCCCTCACATCTTAGTTACAGAGATTTAATAGCATTTTTCTTTCAGCCATGCATAGGTTGAAATCACAAGATATCTTCATCTAGTTTTTAACTCAATCCTCTCCTTGAAGCTACATTTACTTGTCTTTAACATATGCATTTATTTACCTTTTATCTGTAGGCTGAAACACATATTTATATATCTGTGCTTCAGGCACTGATTTTGCCTTAGTGAGAGTTTGAATTTGTAAGTGATGGATGTCATAGGTGGTACTAAAATTGTGCCAGGCAATGGGGAGCACACTGATGCCTTAAGTTTTAACTTTCATATTTTTCAGATTCTGTGTTACCTAGGGGTGTAGCTCTGAGCTTCATAATAGGTATTAGTAGGTTCTCTTCACAGGGTGTGTAGACAAAACAATTCTTTTCCAGCTTGAGACCAAGGACAACCATTACAAGGTTCAGGCCTAAAAGCATAAACAACAGGGAATTGAAGAGAGCAATCTGGGAAGATGGGACTTCATAACCTTAAGCTATAATTGGACAATTAACTCCAATAGACCAGAAACTTATAAAAGTGTGAGACCTTGTGACTGGTCATCCATTTTGTGACCGTTTTGGGTCCATCTTGGGTGTAGCTCTGGCCTGGCTCTTGTACTGCCCAAGGTGTATCTTTTAAGGCCTTTTAATGAATACTTAGTTTATTCTCTTAGCTCTGTCTAGTCTCTGTTCCAGGTCAGCCTCTCCAGGCATCTACACGTGCACATGGAAACCACCCTAATCCAGTGGAAACTGATTCCTGCAAACCCTGGCACCAGTGCTGGAGATACCCTGCTGGGTGCCACGGACTCTTACCCAGGCAGAGAAGGGGGCATACATTTTCAGGGAGGAGCTGGAGCTCCTCAGGGAGTTGCAGACCAGAGCAGGCATGTTGAGAGAAAGGGGACAGAGGGAACTGTAATGCTAGGGACAGCAGTAGCAGGTATGTGAGCCACCCTGCCCACCCACAATGACAGTGACCTCATGGGAACAATTTCAAAAGCATTCCCTGTTGGGAAAATAAGGGACATTCAGACTTGGGAGAGGAAAGGGTAAGATTTTTCTCTAATTTTTGTGCTTTACTTGACACTGACTCAGTAAGCACACTTCTCAGTGCTCAAATGGAAATGTTCCTTGTGGAACTGACAATACAGCAGCTGTGGGTAATGAATGTGAAATGTTCAAAGGATATGTAAATATTAGTGGAGATGCAAAGGCCAGATTCTAGGATGCAATTTTTAAACAAAAAATGCTATTTTCCAATGGCTTTGGAGCATGCAGAGAGCTCTCAAGAAAACTCCTTTTTAACCTTCCTCTGAGAATTTCTGGGCAATATTGATATACAACTGTTATTGAGGGGATTCTTTCCCTTAATTTTGCTCAGCTTCAAATGACATTTGCCTAGGTTTGCCTTACATTTCTTTGATCATGCCATCCTCCAAAAGTTGTAGCAAGAGACACATGCAAGATCCTCTGTCTTAGAAGCTTAGAAAGACCTTTGCTAGTTTTACTTATGCTATGTAATTTTTTTTTCAAAGAGTCCATTTAATAAATGTACAGTCTTACAATAGTTGTGTTCTATAGAGACTATTTTTGTACTTGAATTTTTTCCATACAAGTACAGGACATGTGTTCTTTAACTTTTTTTTTGCAAGGTCCACTTTTCTTTTTTTTTTTTTTTTTTTTTTTTCCTACATAAGGTCAATGAGGTTACTGAATAATTAGGAAAGTTTAGTAAAGTGTTAGTAAATCTGTTATGAACTAAATAATGCACTCCAAAATGTTTGTTCTGGTAGTGGCATAGCAAATGTGAGTCTCTCATAACACTATAACAAAAAAAAAAACATGGTAAAGAAGTATATTGAGTTTGCTTCCAAGGTTTTAATAACAGGGGAGGTACAAAGGTGGATTCTGTAAGAAGTTGTCAGAAGCTTCTCCTATGTCCAATGGAGACAATACCAATGGGCTCCAAGACAGACCCATTGCTGGCCAAGGCTGAGCCTGTCAGGAATGATGATAGTATTTAAGAGTCAAAAGTAAAAATGTTACATCTCAGAAGCAAATTGTAGCCAGAAAAAAAGAGGAGTGAGAATATGTGAGGTAAGCAATGTTGCAGAGCCAAGATTAGTGAATAAGGAAGGGGAGGCATTCCAGATGCTGGAGCTGAGATTCCCCTGCAGCCTGTGGTGCAGACCATAGTGAGGCAGCTGTGTCCCTCCAGCCCATGGAGGTCCCTGTTGGAGTAGAGATTCTCCTGCAGCCCATAAAGGACCATGCCAGAGCAGGAAGATGCCTGAAGGAGGCTGTGAATGTGTAGGAAGACCATGCTGGAATAGGTTTTTGGCAGGACCAGTGGCCCTGTGGAGAAAGTAGCCCATGCAAGAACAGGTTTTCTTGGCAGGACCCCATGAGGGAACCATACTGAAGCAGGCTGTTCCTGAAGGACTCCATGGGGATCTCACACAGGAGAGGGACCCTATGGAAAGGACCCATCATGGAGCAGTTCATGAAGAATTGCAGCCCATGGGACAGTGTACAAGAAACCCAGAGATTTATCAGATGCTGTCTTTTTGAAATTAGAAGTAAGATACTGTGGAATGCTGAGCAGATAAACAAAATATAAGTATTCATTGTTTTAATAACCCAAATGAGAAAATAAGACTTTAACTATCCACCAGGAATCAGGGTGATAAGGGGGATATGATCATTGACAAAAATATTTGTGGAAAAATATCTTGTATTTAAATTTAATTATATAGTGATATCATTAGCAAATTAAAAAAAAAAACAACAAAAAACTTACAAAATGAAGAGGATTTATAGCTTTCCACAGGAGAAAAAAAGGCAATATATGTTAATTTGAAGAAAATTTACTACTTAAAAAGGTACAGTTACTAGCATGTAACAGCATAATTCTTATTCTAGGTGTTGGAGGTCAATGATATTTTCCTAAACATTAGTTACTTAAGACATTGACATGGCATTTAAATATTCTCATCTAGAAGGAACTAATACATATGAAACTTGCTAATACAGAAACAAGCACAAACATTTAATTTACAGAGTTTTTATGCAGTTATAGAACATCATTTGCCTGGAATTTCAGTATTATGGTAATGGGAAACATTTCAAAGCTAACTTGTCTTCATTTCTATGACTAGCAATCTTCTCCCTCTTTTCTGTTTCTCTTCCTCTCCTCAATATACTTTGTCTTCCTTTTAAAGCAGCCATCTGCTAAAATTAGTGATTATATTACTTAATTATGCAGCATTTGACAATATTTCTGTCATTACACTGTCTTCCATTAAGTGTTATGTTTGTGGCTAATGACATCTTTTTCTTATGTGTTGACAGCTCATTTTGTCAGATTTACTGTGCAATACCTAATAACGTATCTATTACTAAGATTAATAATTCTTATACAAGGCTGTTTACAGAAACATAGAAAAATGCCAGTGTCCATAATAGCAAACTTGTAGTTAGAGAATCATCCTAATTATACTTAGTTTCATTAAACTAGCTGTGAATAAATTACAAATTCAGGGTGTATCTGAGTTAAAATATGGCATGAAATTGATCTTATACTCTATCATGATATGATGCCCAGTTTTCACAAAGATCATACACTGAACTCTTGTCCTGAAAGCAGTAGTAGAAAAATGCAAATATTTTTGTGTGAGATCGCCTGCAAATTTGGTCACCTGCAACACAAATAGGTTCTTTAATGAAAGTCCCTTTCTTTCACTAAATATGTCTCATGTGCAGATATTCCCTTCCCTTCCCTTCCCTTCCCTTCCCTTCCCTTCCCTTCCCTTCCCTTCCCTTCCCTTCCCTTCCCTTCCCTTCCCTTCCCTTCCCTTCCCTTCCCTTCCCTTCCCTTCCCTTCCCTTCCCTTCCCTTCCCTTCCCTTCCCTTCCCTTCCCTTCCCTTCCCTTCCCTTCCCTTCCCTTCCCTTCCCTTCCCTTCCCTTCCCTTCCCTTCCCTTCCCTTCCCTTCCCTTCCCTTCCCTTCCCTTCCCTTCCCTTCCCTTCCCTTCCCTTCCCTTCCCTTCCCTTCCCTTCCCTTCCCTTCCCTTCCCTTCCCTTCCCTTCCCTTCCCTTCCCTTCCCTTCCCTTCCCTTCCCTTCCCTTCCCTTCCCTTCCCCTCCCCTTCCCCTTCCCCTTCCCCTTCCCCTTCCCCTTCCCCTTCCCCTTCCCCTTCCCCTTCCCCTTCCCCTTCCCCTTCCCCTTCCCCTTCCCCTTCCCCTTCCCCTTCCCCTTCCCCTTCCCCTTCCCCTTCCCCTTCCCCTTCCCCTTCCCCTTCCCCTTCCCCTTCCCCTTCCCCTTCCCCTTCCCCTTCCCCTTCCCCTTCCCCTTCCCCTTCCCCTTCCCCTTCCCCTTCCCCTTCCCCTTCCCCTTCCCCTTCCCCTTCCCCTTCCCCTTCCCCTTCCCCTTCCCCTTATGTCTTGTCTTTTCTGGAAAGAAAGCTTCTAGAAGTGAATGAATGATCCCTGGGCTATAGAACATCTGAGTCTTAGGTACCAATATCCAGGATGGAAACCTGAATTACTTTAACATAGAGATGGATATCTCAGCATGGAATTCCCAAGAAGCGAGAGCCAGGGTGTCAGCACATTCCCTAAGTAATCATTTATCAGCTGTCTTTAGCTGGTTAATACAGAAGTTCTGAGGATTCATCACAATGTCATTTCTCAAGCCTCACTAGACACCACGGGAATTTGCCTTCCGTGTGGGATACATGGCCTAGGAGTTGTCTGCTAATTTTGTTCAAAGAACACACCTTGGCTTGTCTTTCTTCAAATATGACAAGGAAAATCTTCCTTTCTTTTTTTCCATTTTTTTTTTTTTCCCTTTTAACAGTGTTTGGTGAGAGACCTGGCCAGGCAGTAGGAGATCTAGATTTAATTTCCTGCTTGCACAAGGAAGTTCAAACACATTCTGTTTTTTCCCAGAAATACACTTACCTACAGACAGTTCAGCTCTTCTGAGACTATGTAACTAGGCAAAAGAGAATGAAAAAAATTAATTAGGCCAGAGAGAGGAAAAAAATGTTCATGGTGCTTTAGAGGACTGACTTGGACATATGAAATGAATCTATGGGATGAATATGAAGAAAGGATTGCATGCAACTTTCTACTGTGTGAAGGAACTATAGTATATATAATTTGAAATGAAAAACTTCTGGAGACTTGAAATAGTGAAAAATTTAAGAAATTTTATCGTGCTATTTTAACTCTCCTACCCATGTGCTCTCCCAGCTGTATTCCCATAAAGCACATAATTTTGGGAGTCAATGATGCCCACAGGAAAGAAAAGTTGTCTCTGACTTCTGCATTATCAGTTGCAAATTTACCTTTCTGGATGTATGTATGTATCCACTTACTATTTTGATTCTGGAGAAAATTACCCACTCCAAAGTAGTAAAATAGCT
Source organism: Taeniopygia guttata (assembly GCF_048771995.1). Lineage (NCBI taxonomy): Eukaryota > Metazoa > Chordata > Aves > Passeriformes > Estrildidae > Taeniopygia > Taeniopygia guttata. Next base: position 58,294,065 of record NC_133026.1, on the reverse strand, counting down.
TACAAATGGATAATAAAGATGAAAGTAGAGAAATTGAAAGAAAGGTATGCTAATATACTGTCATCATTTTCAAGTTATTCCGCTTCTCTTTTCTATACAGATTACCAGCTAATTTTCCAACATGGTCAGTGCAGGACTGCAGTCCAACTGCAGTCTGTGCAGGAGAGATTCCTGCATTAGATGTTAGCTTTTATGTCCATCCTTTTTCTTGGATAAAATGCCTTTAAATTCCAGTTTTCTATGTTGATTATTGATTCCTGAGGTGGCATCAATGCTCTCACTCCCACATTGCTACCTACCCTCTACTCTTTAAATATTAGTATTACATTGTCAGACCAAATGCTCTCTTTTGCTTGGCAGTTTTTGACAAACCTACTCCTTCCAAGTGAGAGGGTGTGTAAACATCTGAATGAAGCTCTTCTATGTAAATAAAGAGATTTTTTCTTTTTCTTTTTCTTTTTCTTTTTCTTTTTCTTTTTCTTTTTCTTTTTCTTTTTCTTTTTCTTTTTCTTTTTCTTTTTCTTTTTCTTTTTCTTTTTCTTTTTCTTTTTCTTTTTCTTTTTCTTTTTCTTTTTCTTTTTCTTTTTCTTTTTCCTTTTCTTTCTTTTTCTTTTCTTTTTTTTCTTTTTCTTTTTCTTTTTCTTTTTCTTTTTCTTTTTCTTTTTCTTTTTCTTTTTCTTTTTCTTTTTCTTTTTCTTTTTCTTTTTCTTTTTCTTTTTCTTTTTCTTTTTCTTTTTCTTTTTCTTTTTCTTTTTCTTTTTCTTTTTCTTTTTCTTTTTCTTTTTCTTTTTCTTTTCTTTTTCTTTTTTTTTTCCCAGTCCTTGATATTTTTTTCACTCTTATTTATACAAACCACTGTATGGAAGGAATACATGCAGGTCATTACTAGCTGTAGTTTGTGATTGAAAAGACTATTAAGCCTTTTTGCTGGTACTTGGCTTCCAGTACATCTTTTAGACATACAGCAGCAGTGAATTTGTCTTCTGGAACTGGAAGGGAAAAAAGCATAGAGACACTCTTTCCTCTGTTGCTAATGATGTGAAACTCAACTGTCATGGTCACTGTGACCAAGACAGACCCCTTTGCCTATGAGTTCCTCTCTAACAAATCTAAGAAGGCATCTTAGTTTACTCCCTTAGCAGCTGCACCAAGAATTTATCTTCAACATCCTTCAGAGATTTCCTGCACCTGTTTGCGTTCCCTGTATGACAGTCTCAGGGAATATTGTGTATTGTCCTGGAAATTAAAATTTCCCCTAAGGATAAGGGCGGCTGATGTAGAGATATCTCTTAATTCTTTGTAAAATAATTCATCAATGTCATAATTCTGTCTGGGTGGATGTTAGTTGACTCCTACAGAACATTTTCTTTATTTGCTTTTTCCTTCCTCCTTACTCAGATGCTCTCAACTGTATCATCACCAGCTGCAAGCAGCATACAATCTCTCACATACAGCACTACCCTTCAGCATTTCTCACCCTTACTATCCCTCTTGAAGGGATCTCCATCCCCCATAGTACCCTAATCACAGCACTCGGCCCAAAAGGTTGTGATTATACCTATAATGTCACAGCTCTGTGACAGGGCCAAAGCTTCGAGCTCCTCTTGTTTACCCCTCATGCTGTTTGCATTAATGTAGAGATAGTTCAAATGTGCTCCAGTGCTCTCAGCAGAACACTGCAGCAGGCTCACAGACCTTGCTAGCGCATCTCCCCTCAAACATTGCCATGATGCCCCATGACTTAACTCCAGTGAGCCTGGTTTTATCCCTTTCCCCATTCAAAACTATATTAAAGCTCCTTTTTGATCCCTTCTAACTTATGTGTAAAGATACTTTTTCTCCTCTGAGGAAGGTGTATCCGATCCGTTGCACATAGAATTATTATTGTGTACACTGACACATGATCAAAAACCCCTAAATTTTTCCAATGACACCAGTGATGGAGCCAGGCATAGATTAGAGATTATCTGTGTCTGCCTGTTTCTTCCCTTATCATTTCCTGCAGCTGCAATGATAGAGGAGAATACTACTTGTATTCCTGACCCCTTAATGGATTATTCCAAGGCCCTGACATCTGTCTTGATTGTCCTTGGACTTCTTATTGCAACTCCCTGAAAACTCGATAATGGATCAGCTGAAGGTGAGGAACCAGGTTAGGAACTTTTTTCATCACTCATTTAGCCCATGCCCCAGAGAGGCAGCAGAATTCCCTTAGAAGTGGGTATAATTGGCACATTGGGCCTCCTGTTCCCCTCAGAAGAGTCTCCTATGACAATGAATCATCCTTTTTAATGTATGAAAGTGGTTTTAATGTGGGTTATAAGGCTGAATTATCTGCAGTGACACTTCCAAGCCAGATGAACCCCCATTCTTGTAATTGTTTGGTTCCACTTGCAGAGCCTTGTACCTGTTATGCCAGGACACGTAGAAGGGCAGGAAAGTCATGGAGGGGATGTAACTGCTGAGTCAAGCAGGAACATGTCTATATTTCCCTCCTCCATTAAAGCACCATGTTCTGTCACATAGAGAGAAGACAGAGAATCCTCCACATCATGTCAATCTGATAGGTTTGTCCCAGGGAAGGTAGGGTGTGATTCCAGTAGTCTGTCACTCTTTTGGACTCCCTAATGCTCCTGAACCTACTCACTTCCATAGCCTGGAGCTCGGTCACTAACCATAGGAGTTCCTGTACCCGGGCCCCCGCAGTGTTGCTCATGTCTGCTGACCAGTCCTGGTGTAAGAGCAGGGCTCACCCTGCAGCTGGCATCGAAATGTCCCCAAAACTGCATCAGCTGTGGTGGGTGCCAAGCTTAGAGAGGCCATGGCATCTGCCAGGTGGTTACCATTGCTCCCTGGTCAACCTGGCACCTTCAGCACCCTTCCTGCACACCCCTCTGCCCTGTCAGCCACATCGGGCCCTGGCCACCACTACTTCCCTAGAGCCTTCTTTTGTATTTGTGGGGCATGGCCCCCCATCACTGCTCCTGCTCCTGCCCATGTATTGTCAGCTGCCACGATGTGAGCTGCAGGCTGCTGGCATCTGTCTGCTCCCCAGGAAAACCCCCAGTGCACTGTGCTAGAATGTTCTGCTCTCGACAGTGCTGGCACCCAAGCAGTTCGTCTCAGCAACTGAGACATGCATACTACAAAATAAAGGTTTATTCACAGCCAGATAGGATTTTTTTCTGAGGTGGGAAAACTTAACAGAATGAAACCCTTTACTTCGGTAATGACTTTGGCAAATTTATACTTTGGATAATGGCTCCACAGAAAAATTTCTAACTATCGCTGTCAACAGCTAGACCTATACATTGTAGATCATTAGTTTTTATTTCTTCTTTTTAAATTTATTTCTGTAATCAAAACATACAATAGCTGTAACCCTGGATTGCAGAATCTCAGGTATTACATCAGTAAAGACAATTCATGTAGTCATTTTACCATCTAAATAGAGGTGGCTGAAGTACAGACCCATAAAGATCATACAGGACAAAGGACAAAAAAATTCCAAACAAACACGCTTTTGGTCAGCTTCTGTGTGATTAAAGAAGGTGCAATCAGATAGCACAAGACTGCAAATGTAGCTGCTGAAGCTAAGGAAAGGCAGCCTGCTTGCTGTTCATTCTTTAAGATGGCTGAAGTCTATGGGTTGTGGCTCAGAGGCTTTAACAGTTCTTCCCTGAGGAAGGTGAAAATGCCATTTCTGCCATCTTCTTCAGCCTTACCTTGGAACCACATGAGCTGCCTTCCTCTCTTGGTCTGACAGCTGCCAGAATATTAAATGAATTGTTCAGTTGACTTGTCTGATTGGACAACTGGTCTGTGTTGCCGTGTGGCTTTTTTGTCATTTTAGAAGATGAAACAGGTCAATGCAAGAGAGGGAAGAGAAATGTGATCTGTGATCAGGCAGAAAGCAAAGGCAATGACTACAGCACTTCTAGAATGACAAATCGGTTTAGCCCTAGTTTTAATGGGGTTCTAAAATTCTAAAGAGAATTTTCAATTTCCTGTTAGCACAACAGGAATTTTTATTTTTTTTTTTTAAATCAGGTCTCGGCAAAAAAAAAACCAAAAACTAACACAGAAAAATAGAAAACAAACAAACAAACAAACCCTAAAAAACTACCCCAAAGCAACAAAAATGAACCAAACCAGCCAATCAAGCAACCAGAAAACAAAGAAAACTCAAACACACAAAAAAATCCTCAAATAAGCAAACCCCCCAAAATGTAGTTTGCTTTAGTATCCAGCTATGCCCAAGCATTTAAAATGAAACAGAAGTGCAAGAAATGGTGATATTTTAAAACTAGTAATCTTCTATGTTGTGAAGACTTATGATTTCACAGAGTACTGAACAATCACAATACTGTGCACAGAGAACAAGGATATTATTAATGCCTAAACTTTTGTTGGCACCTGGATCCTTGTTCTTTCCCATGTTTTCATAATCTTTGTGTAACTGAAAAATCACAGTACAGATGATGTTTTCTTTTGTACAGTGAGAAGGGGAAACCTGAGTAACAAGACAAGAGATACTTTTCTCCCTTTGCATCTCTGTACAGAAACTCTATGACTTCCCCATAGATATCTGTAGTTTTGTCATGCCTGTTATTTGTTTGTGAAAGACAGCTCAACTTCTTTTCATTTTATGGCAGTGACTTCAGGAAGTTTTGGTTATATCAGGGCTGACAAAGATCATTAAAAATATTTTTCTAAATAGTCTCTGGTGTGCTGCAATCCCTGCAAAACAAAAACATGAATCTTATGGGACAGTCAGTTTCAAATCTTATGTTTTAAATATCATCAAGGAAATAAAAATAAAACGTAGCATTTTCAAGAGAATTGATACTTTTATAAATTTTGAAAGTGCTTTGTTATGAAAATCATCTTCTGAATGCTAGAGGCAATTTTTATTTGTTTTATTTCTCTAGCTCTGTAATAGTATTGCTGTGCAATGAATGCCAGGATTGGAAAGCAAAAACTGGCAAATCTTCCTACTGTGAGTACCCCAGAGGTTACACAAGGTTACCTTGCTACAGAAAAAACCCATAAACACTCCATCCTATTTACACACAATAGCTTTTTTTGATTGTCAATGTCTCTAGTTGAAACATTTTGCTTATAAGCAATGAGTATTTTGTAGACTTTATTCTGAAAACATTATTTGCCCCACAGCAGTCACTGATGATCACTATGTGGCAGTTGAAACAAATATGCAGCTGAAATAGCCAGTTAGAATTGTTTTTAAGATACCAAGAGAAAAAGAAAGTGTTAAACTTTTATTTCCATGTCAGTCAGGCAGTGCAATGTCATTAAGATTTGGTTTTTATCTTCTGCGTATTTCAGTAGATTTCCTCTGAAAGTTGAAGTCTATCTACAGTTGTTCAGTTTTCATCTAAATAGTCATCTTGAAATAATTTAATGTGAAATGGGGATATGAGAATCTTTATAGCAAGCTGAAAACCAACCAGAGCCCTCTTACATTTTGATCTCAAGTCTGAAATGAGGCATTCAGATCCCAGCCTGAGAAATGCTAACTTTTGAAATGAAGGTGATCAGCAGTATTTAGTGTATTGTGGAAATAAGCCTCAGGTTTAAATCAAAGTTTTGAAAATAAAAGGTGTTGACCTATATTACAGAAGGGAGATTGAAAAGAAATATGTGTAAGTGAAATGTGACAATTTTTATAAAGCACAGCAAGCAAAATACTAATCATTACAACGTAACAAGCACAATGCAGACTTCTTAAGGACACTACAGTGACAACTGTGATCTTTTGCTATTTGACATTTTCAGTAATGACCTGGAAGAGCAAATAAGCAACATTTTTGGCTAGTACTTTGTCAAGTGATAGAGATACTGATAAGAGTAGAGGAATATTGTGAAGGTGTGTTGTGAATGAGCAGGAAAATAACAATGAGAGACAACTGGGAAAATTTTCCACATCAGTAAGGGTTAGAAGTAGATCACTCTAGATGACTCCAGAAATAATGCAGTTCAAGGTCTCAGTAGACACTTTGTAAAGAAGGTTTTACCTATGTGAAAAGAAATTGGAAGCTTTTATTTTTGTCTTCATGTGCATGAAAATATGGTAATAAGTCTATTTATGTGACTTTGATACGAATGTACATAAAATATACTATGTGTTTGTTGATATTTTTCTTTACCAGACAGGTGTTGACAGATAATTTAAATGGAATTGCAGAAGATTATATAATAAGGAAAAGGGTGCAATTATGTGTTGCTTCACTCATCAATCCCTAAGGACAGGAAAGAGCATAACAATAGATGTGTGGGAAAAATGAAAAAAAACTAGAACAACATTTTATAAAACATGATAACCAAGAGAAATGACTATAGAAAGCAAAGCACTGGCTCAATGAGAGACACATTTTTTTGAGTCTAGAAGACATTTTACAGCAACATATCTTCTTAAGAGAGTGGTGGATTCTTTTGCCATCAAAAAACCATAAATGTGTCATTGAAAAAAAAAATTCTGCTTTAGAATTATGGAATATACTATTTTTCCTGGAATCCTTTATTTGTATAATTTACATATGTTTCTATGAGCGACTGTACCATTTTCTTCACCTACAAATTTAGTTAGTGTGATGCATGAATGAGTATTGTAAATGAAAAGCATAGAACATCTTGAAGAGAAATTTTAAAACAGAAGCTTCTGTTAGTCAGATCCTGATCATCATAATTCAGTGGTGGAAATGATCATAATTGTCATTACAGTGGGCTTTTAAAAACTTCATACCTTTTCAAAGGGTCAATAACAATACATTTATTTAGCACTAAAGGGCCTGTTGGCTCTGTTGTTTGAGATATTTGTATAAAGTATTTTAATACTATTCACCTTGAAGGTTACTAGGGAAGAAAATGAGATTCCATGACTGAAACTAAAATGTAATGATAAAACATGTTGAGGGTGATCCTTAAACCCTTTAATCTTAGGTCCCTAATTATCTATTTGTACACCAGAATTGTACAAATTGAATTTCTTGATGTTATTAATACAGCTAAAGTGATACAACTGCTTCTGGAATGGAGGCAATTTATTTGGTTCACAGTTTCTTCAAGACTAGGGATTATTTTCCTTTGGAAAACAATTATAGTCCTAGGGAAAAAAAAAAAACATAGGTATGATTGATGGATCTGTAAAAACATTCTGGAGCCATAGGCCATTCAGTATTGTGGGGGATTCACCCAAACTACCAGGTCCGCTGCATTTCCTGGAAGAACAGGGAAAATTGTAATGAACATGGACAGAAGGACAGAATACTTCACTGTAAGGGTACTCACAAAAAAGGCTGTGTGCTTGAATGTACCGCCAATGAGAAAAAGTTTTTATGCATGGTCAGTAAAAACAGGAAGCTGCATCCATTGAGGAATAGAAATGTGTCATGACAGAGAAGAGGTGAAAAGTCCCAAAATACAACCTTGGTATAAAATGAGGAAATTAAATACCCTTATGCAGGGAAGGAGTAGTTTGGCTGATTCATTCATTCTTACAATGCTTCTTTAACTACATAAACTCAGTGATACTTAGCCACAAGTCCTTGTTCCATTCTGTCCTCTTTGTTTTGCATAGCTACAAGAACTGATCAAGCTGAGAAGACAATCTTCCTTTTTTTACTTGTTCTACCTGATGACAAGTAGGATAACATTTTTCCCCTAGTAAACAGTAAATTAACTGAAAAAAAGAAAGTTATGAGGGACTACAAAAATACACACTTAAAACAAGCTTCAGATCTTAGAAAAAATAAAGTTGTTTTTTCCTTTTTGGCTTTTTGCAAGTTTCACTTTAAAATACAGGAGTATAGATGTATTTAGAGTTGATATCCTTCAAGGAAATTACTTTAAAAACTTATGTGAAATTTTAAAAAAGGTTTATCAAAGTTAGCAAACAAAGCATTGCATTACAAGGCAAATGAAATATTTTGGTTAACTAAAAATAGTTATGACTTTTCTTCACTGATGAACAAAATCTGATCAAAACCAAAATCACTTCTCAGTTTTTCCCTTTTGTGTTCTTTTTTCCCTTAAAATCCTAAGAACAGTGGTAGGTGTCTTTCAGTTGAATTGTGACACCTGCACAGAGAACATTCTAAAAATACGGTTCCCTGTTAAAGAAGTTAAGTAATTTAATTTTCACTGATCCAAGAGAATTAACGATACATTGAATTTCTCAGGATTAGAGTGATTTGCTGATTCTTTGTCTAAGACAGTGCTTATTCAGTTTGCATATTTTACAAATAAAGGGAAGACACTGACTGGATCAAATCTGTTCACAGTAGTCTTTACTCATATAAGGTTTGATTAATCTTCAAGTGTAGATTTTACCTAAAGAAATGCTGTTCTTTGATAATAAAAAATAAACAGAAATATACAAAATAGCTTTCTACAATGATGTGACTGAAAACACATGGCATGTAACACCTTGAAATTTTGCCACTTAAAGTATTATATGGTTTCAGTTCTTTACTTGTGTACTTGCTATGCTACTAAGAAAACATTCTGTGAGGAACGAAAATATCTTGAAATATGTAATAGTCTTTATATAAATTTATGTATTTGTCACAGACATAGTAAAGTGTCATGGACACTGGTAAAGTTTATTGAAAGCATTCAGTGCACACGCTTAGATCTTGGGACTTGATATGAAGCCAGGTCTTTCTTGCAAGCCTCAATATGTCTGTGAATGAACTTACCAGATAGGTTTTGAAGTGTTAAGCCTCTGAAAAGTTCTTTTTACCTTGCTGGTACTTTTCATGGGTTGTTGAGAAAGTACTGAGAGTTCTACAACCAATGATGTAATTTTGGAAAGACAAAAGGGATTCTCTAGATTTCAGAGGCAAAAATAAGAGTTCTTATTGAGACTGTCAACAGAGAACTTGAATCAAAACAATTTTTTAAGAAGTCAGGAGTGATGAGTGCTTAGTTCCTAGACTGGTACTTCTGACTTATGAACATGCTTGGAATGTACAGAAGTGGATGTGCTTTAGCTCTCTACTCCCCCAGGACACTCCTAGGTACCTAAAACAAAATGTGTAAAGTTCATGGCCTTCAGGAAAGACTCAGGCACTCTGTTGTTTGGTTTTTTTTCCAGATCAAGCCCTGCATACTTCAGCTCAGATAAATATAGTTTCCATTTATGCATTATCTTTAAAATAAAAATCACTAAATTTCCATCTAGAAAAGATGTAAGCTGGCACTAAACTGCTATATTTTTTTTCAATATATAATTACAAAATAACTCTATTTTTCTATCTGTCTGAAGACTCTCATGCTTAAGTTTATACTATATATATATATATAATCATTTTATCTAAAGATCATTTTAATCAATAAATTTTGCAAGAGACTGATTGATAGCTAAATATAACCCATCGTCAAGGAACTGTTGTCCAAATTTGCCAAGATTCATAGTTCGCAGCCTGTCATGGTCTTATATTAAACCTAAGTATTTCTTCTCCAGTTTTCAGTTCTGTCAAGTTACACATTCAAGGCAGATCATGACTGTGACAGTGTCAGTGCTGAAAACGTTCCATTATTAGTACATACCCTAAAAAGTCTTTTGATTTGTGTGGTAGAAAAAATAGATTTATTGGGATAGTGAAGTAACAGTAAGCACTGACATTTACTGTAGTTTTCACAGGTTTCCACTTTCTCATGACTGCCTGAAGTAAGAAAGCATGTTATTTGGAAAAGATCAGAAAGTATTTCTGTCCTAATTTATAGGCAGAAAGCTGGGGACTTTCTTGTCAATAAAGACTATGAGGCAGCAAGATGACTGCTTAAGAGGTACCAGAAAAATGTCATACTACCACTTATAATAACTCGTGGTATATTTGTTTGTCTCAGCAAGGCTGTAGGCATCTTCTTCCTTAAGAAGACTAACTCATAGTTCTCCACATCTCAGTATATTTTGTTGAGAAAGCAAGTAAAATTAAGTTGAAAGGTCCAGATTTCATCTCAAAGGTTAATTATGCCTTAAGCCACAGAGTAGTTATATTTCTGAGATAAATTCATTATTACTCAGCTGAAAGGGAAATACTATATTGTTTCCTAACTATTGTCAAGTCATTAATGAAATTGTTGTTTTAAATATAGATAATTGTTAAATACATGAACAGCTAATGCTAATATTGATGTTGAGAGATACCGAGAGAAAGCAGTGAAATCTAAACTATTTTATTTCAGTTTTGTGATCGATTTAATTCCTAGTTCAAAATTTTTAAATGTACACTACAAAGGACTTACCATTTTGAATAGAATATTTTTAGTAATAGTTCTCAATTGTTTTCCAAGTAAGGGAGGAATTTCAGAAGATATTTAATCCCCTCAAATTTAAATTTATGTAATTGCATGGGCAGCTCAAATGCACACTGAAAAAATATATATATTAAACAAAAATGGTGTTTTCTTGTCCCACTGTTTTCATAGTTTTTCATGTTTCACCTGAAAGGATACTCACTCAATGTGTGTAATACTAGACCTAATGTCTCCAAAGACTTTTAAGAAAAACATTTAAAACTGTAGAACTTTTATCAGTTTTGGATGAAAGAGAATCTATTTTAAAGAGAATATTAACAGCACTGACCTAAAACAAGGCTAAAAATAAGATCAGAATATTGTCTGTATTGCTTGAGGTTTTCTGAAACAAACTGAAACAATATTGATCCAAAGCGTTTTATGTCTTTATGCATAAGTAGTTTGGAGGGGGATGGTGGTGGTGTTTGTGTGAAATGTGTGCAATTTTAAGTAGAGTATAGTCCATGTTGGTAACAGCAAGGGCAAATAGTTCCCTAAGGGAAGGGGAGCCAGGAATCCATCATGGTGCCATCAGCAGAACTAGCACTGGTGGCACCAGCAAGGCTCCTATCCTGCCCTGCCTGAGCAAGACAGAAGAGTCCACAGGAGCAAGATATAATCTAGATCAAGACAGAAAACTGAGTCATCAGATTGAGATTAGATCTGCAAAGAGCAGCAAAGGTTAACCACTGTGCAGTGATCAGCTGACAAATCCAGAGTAATGAAGTCCTCAGTATGCAGGACAGGGTCTGGATCAGCAAGATAAATAGTCCAGCACAAGACTGATTGTGATGCAAACAGCAAACAAGGGTGGGAGATTTAGTTCAAAAATAGTTTCTGAAAGAAGGCAGGGTAGCTTCAGTAAGTGCCCCAGCTACATTAAGAGCAGCTGTATTCATGGTCACTGCCTTTGCTTTTTATAAATTGACCTTAATCCAAATCATCAAGAATGGGAAGATGAGCTCAGATTTCTGACAGAATAAAAATGTTGACCCCACGTCTCTCAGAAGTCTGAAATTGGAACTATTTTATAAAGAGGCCTGATCAATCATCACAGAGTTTTGCAGGTGTTTAAGGCCCAGCTTCAGAAGCAAGATGGAAGGGGAGATCTCGCTGCTCAGAAATACCTCTCACAGTTAAGGAAAAAGTTTATTCTTTTCTGCTCCTGGAGTAAATAAAGATTTAAAATGCATATCTTTGTAACCTACTTTTTGCACTGTCGGGGAGCAAAGAATATTTAGGGAGTAATTCTGTAATATTGTAACTGTTATAAGTAGTGGTGTGGAAATTGGGGATTTTTTTTCTTCCCCCCCCTTTTTTTTTTTTTTTTTTTGTTTTGTTTTGTTTTGTTTTGGTTTTTTTGCTTGGCTTTGTTTTGATTTGTTTGCTTGGGGTTTTGTGGTTGGTTTGTTCTGTGTTTTTTTTCTTGTCAAGAAAGTCATGGTACTAAGTTTAGGTTTACTGCTTTCATTCTAGTGCCAAGGTAGTGCACGTTTGAGTGCTGGAAGATTCATGCTCTTTTATCCATATAGTTCCTCTTCATTAAAGTAAATAAACAGGATTGGAATTTATGAAGAAACAGTTCACTGTAAGATAATACTTAGTCTATGTTTGTTTCTTGCCCAAACTGAAGTTAGCCCTGCAGAGAAGAGCCCTGTATAAGAAAGGGATAATTCAGAAAACAACATTATTGCTTTCTACTTAGCTTGTGACTAACCCATGCACTAAAACAATTTAGCTGCATGTTTGCACCTTCCTGTTAGGCTACTTTGATTCTTCATTATGTTTAAAATACTAATCTCAATGAAACTCATTTTATCCTGCCTGAGTGAAAAGCAGAGAAAGCACTGGTAGAAGGATAGGCAGCTAGAGGGTATCAGAGGTCCCTTATTAAACTTAGTACACTAATGTGTACTCTCCCATGAGTACAATTAAAGCTAAAGTGAGGTGGTGGCACACTATATGCTTTAGCAAAGAATTGGTTGATAGGGAAGAAATAATTTCAGCAAAGTAATAGGAAAACCTTTCCTCTGAGATGTGCTGTGGAACTAACATGCATAATTTTTCCTCTGTCTCAGAAATCCTGCAATACTAATAAACCATAGGGGAAAAGAAAATCATTAAGTGACCAGGAAAAAAAATCTTTGCCTATTTTGCAACATGATGAACAGAAACTAATCCTCTTTAACTGGGTCATATTTGTTTTATTACACTAATAGTGTTATTATTATAGTGAACAGTCTTAAATAATTTTATTTCATATTAAATTTATTGTGAAATTGCAAATTCTAGATTTTTAGTCTAGTTATAAAATACAAGAAAAGGATGTTGCAAATAAAAATGGAACAGGCATTAATATTCCTCTACAGGTATTACACTTATTCTGAAGAGTTTATATGTAGAACAGCCTAAACTGGGTCATGTTTTTTATGTGGACAAATTATTTAAAAAATATATATAAACAAATAATCTATTATATCATTATTTCTCATTCCCTTTCACTTTGCTTCCTTTCTTTAAATGTTTGCTTATAGGGATTTTTTAACAGATCTGTGTATGCATACATGCATAACTTTATACTAAAAATAAAATACATCTATTAATATATTTTAATTTATTATCTGTGTGAGAAAAAATCTTCCACCGCATTATAAAAATTGAATCATATAACAAAAGTGAAATAGTGTTTATCTATTTATTTATATTGGAATTAGTTAATTTTGCATATAATTACCTGATGAATGGTTCTTTCAGGCCATCCTTGTCAGTAAAGCTTAGGGACTTTAAATAGGATAATTCATTCAGATTATTTCATAATAACTTTATGAAACAGAACAATTTTTCTGGTAGATCTAAAATTTTCATGACCCACTCTGTTTTAGATTTTTTAAGGAGCATTCAGGTGTCACTAGGGGAAGCATTGGAACTTATGCTGACTATCTCTTCTCCCACTCCTTTCCTTTCTTAGTCCAGGAAACTACACATTTTCAGTGTAAGCAAAATATCATGCTGAAAGAAGCCTGACACCTTGCCATAGACCTGGCCAGCTTTCAGAGAAGGTGAATGACAGTGAGACATCAAAACACTTAACTGAAGTTTCAGAAAGGTTCTGTGGCTCATATTCAGCATTAGCTATGTAATCATTTGCATACTTTGAATAAATGGTAGCATTAGACACAGCAAAGTAAGGAGTTCTGCCAAGGTGAGCAGAACACTAGGCTGGTATATGATATGCAGAGAGCATCACTATGTGAAGATCTCTTTGGAATTATGCACAGAATAAACAAATTTGTTCCAGATATAAGAAAAGCAGAAAATTGGTTATGCTTAATGTTTCCGTGGCATTCAGGTGAGCTTTTCAGAGACTGTATGTGTGTATAAATATTTGTATCTTATTATTTCTTAAAGACAAGAGGATAGTTAGTCCCTTTTGTCCTTCTGTTTTGCAAACAGAGAATTAAATGTTTGCACATTTCATGAGGGAACTTGTTTTCAGAATCCAAATAATCTCAAGGGATTCTTCTCTATGTAAGAGTTGCCACAGTCTCTGAAAATAGTGGTAGAATTGGAAGAAAAAGGCAGACATTTCACTCAATGGGAGTTGAGTCTTTTTCCCAATGTTTAAATCCCATTTGTATCACAACCAAAAGCTTCCAGATTTCACAAGGCAGCAATATGAGTTGTCAATACATGAAGAAAAGAAATCTTTCCCTTTTATAAATAAAGTAACTTCCATAATAAGGAAGTATAAATAAAGTTACTTCCATAACAAGGAATTCCTATTACTCCTTGCAATCCGGTAAAACAACCTTTAGCTTTTCTGGTCACTGCTAAGCATCTTTGTGAAAATCACAAGAGTCTCCAAGGAGCAGCCAGGGCATCAGTATCTCTGGCCCTCAGGGAACCTTCAGTTATAATGACCCTGACTTCAGAAGAGGTTAGTCAAAATACTTCCAAGTAATTTTGCTTTTTCATCCAAAACTTGTAGTTTCATCAAAATACATTGCTAATAGTACTTTGCCAATAAGTACGAATAGGGAATGATTCTCAGAGAAACTGAATGGGAGTAACAACCTGGAAGAAAGGCTAAAAGGTGGCAGAAAGGAGAATTATCACTGGACAATTTATCATCTACAACTCTCACAGGAGTCTTGTAAGAGGTTTATTATACTCCCATATTTTTTTGGAATTTGAGCTTCAGGTAAACCTATGTAATAATTACTGCTCCGAAGGGGGAAAAAAAGAAAGCTCTTGCACAGAGGTTTGTCCTACAACCTAGAACAGTATTTGCATATGTTTTCCCATTCTGACTGGATATAGGAAGGATGTGAGCATCAAAATCCTTCTGCAAGGCCAGTGACAGAATGTGCTATTCAGTAGCTCTTTCCTTGCTTAAAGTGCACTTGTGCTTTGGAGGGAGGTGGGAAAGAATAGAGACAAATCTTTCGCACACTTGAATCACTCAGAACAAACCTGACTCTTTGAATGTAAGAAATCTGTCATTAAATAGGAGTGGCTATTCCTTAGGCTTATCTATCTTTTTCCCCCTCTACGATTTTGCTCTTTGTTATCTTTCATGGTATGGTATTATTCTTATCACTATTTTTATTATTTTCACATTGTTTCACCATTTCACATTCTGTCTACTCTTATTTTCTGTTTCTGCTTTATTCTCAATTTGCAGCATTTTTCATCATCAGTCAGCCTTTTTGTTCTTTTTCTACTTTTTATCTCTTGTCTCCCTTTTCCTCCTTTTATGTAGAAAGGAAACAATAAAGAAAATGCAAGTAAAAATATACTGGTGCATCCATGTGGGACTTTGTAGAATTAAATGCAACAAGCTTGTGATCTGCAGAAATAAAATCAATCGATTGCAATTAAAACACCAACCAGTTCAATATTGTAACTCAAATATTTATTCAAAATTAATGAGTGATTACAGTATCTATTCCCCTGCATATGTCTAGCTTCTATGTTTTACAGAATCCATTTAGTTTCTTTAAATGAAAAATTGATTATATAAATATGGTATATAATTACTGAGATTCATTCTTTTGTGAAATAGCTTTATTTGCAAACTGCTTTTCTAACAACAGCTAGTTAAAAACATTATTAGAATAAAACATGTCTGAAGCCCAGGAAAAAATAGCAATACACTGCTGGCAGTTGACTTGGAGGAAAAACCCAGTGTGACTTGCATTATACAGACAGATGTAATTCTTTGGAATATATCAAGGTTTTTTTTATGGATGGTATTGTTCCTTGCAATCATTCCAGTCAGAAAGGGACAGCATTTATCAGCTGGCCAATTGACTGATTTATATCTTATATCAGTATGAAAATGGATCCTTGCTAGACAAAATATCATATGCTGTACCTTTCACATAATATTTTGCTTCAGTAGGACTTAAAATTCCCCTTGCGCTTTGCAAACTCAAGCCGTGATTCTGTGGATGGATGCAAGACTAAGCCACTAAAGAAGGGACTATCAGCTCAGGTTACACAATCACATTCTTTTTCTCAATAGGTCAAAATGAAACAAAATGTTCTATTTGACTCAAAGTGTTTTTCTTGTATTATTTTTTTTTTCACCATGATAAGAAATAAGGCTTCTTGACATTTTAGACTGAGTTAAACTTAAATCTTATTCACCAATCTCTAAAGCAAAATTTCCCCCATCATCTTAGGCTTTGGTTTTTATTTTGTCTGCATCTTAATGTCAAGTGGCTAAAGGGCAGGAGATATCTCCTATCTGTTTTGTCCTTGCCAAAGGCCACAGAGACCTAGATTAAATACTAACTGAAAAAAAAAAAAAAAAAGTTTTCAAGTTTTCATTTGTGTTTAGACTGCATTTAAACCTGTTTCCTGATAAGCAGTCTAGTGCTCACCTTGGTATCCTGATTTCCTATCTAGAATAGAAGTTATTCTAAAGTATAAGAATGGATCATTCTACAGGATGAGGAGTGCAGAAAAAAACAAGCTTCTGAATTGTCATGACAGATACAAATTATTTTTTCTTTTCATTCTTTTCCTTGCCAAATAAAACAAAAAACCCCACAACCCTTCTGGAGATGTACAATGATAAAGACAGGAACCTGTGCAGTTGTCTTACTAGATATCTTCAACCAAATTCAATAAAAAATGAGTTATGTGAACTCATATCTCTGCCTTACCCATTAAGATGCCAAAGCCTGGATGAGTGAGCGTATGATTTGAGATCCCATGTTTCAGGGACAATTACAGTTCTTTCTGAGAGCTAAGTTTGCAGATAGATATCTAGGCAGAAGATGAACAAGCACATTAATGAAATAAAATCAAGCTTGACTAGAAGAAGTAAGTTTCTGTCTCAAGAAAGGCTTTGTTTGTAGTGTAGCTGGCAGTTCCTTTGAAATAATGGGGCTACACTGACTGGCACTAATAAGCATGGCCAGAGGAATTTCAGATCAAAAAATAAATGAAGCAGAGCAAAGTAGGACAAAGGTGTTGCCAAGTGCCCTCCTTTCAAACACACAAGGATGTGTCAGTGTAAGAATTATGTGTTGAGGTCTGCTCAGCAATACCAGGAACACCAACAGCAGATTTGATCAGAGATGGAGAAATTTGCTTACTGAGATATTTGTGTCTTTATAAAATAATGACTGAGGCAAGTGAATAACATTAGCTGAAGGTTTCTCAGACTCTCTTGATTTTTACGGGCTCTTAAATATGTTACAAACTTCTTCATAATGGAGGATGTAATAGTGAATGACTCACATATAAATTTGTTATGTTGTCAAATGCTGCTTTTCAAAGACAGCCTGCTTGTTACTATAGTGGCAGATATACAAAAGTCTGTGGGGGTTGGTTTTGTTTTGGGTTAAAGTTTTTCCCCTTGTGTGTGTTTTTCTGCCTCTATCCATTGCTTAACATAGATGGTATATTTACATTGGAAACAAGAAATCTAAAGAGCGTGCTTAGAAGATAGATATTGATCAGTTGGGTTTTACCTAAGAATGTTGGGGAAACTTAGATTTTCCAAAGTTTCTGAACATTTATCTATGCATGTTTGCTTGCAGGAGTCCACTACACCACATGCACACAATGCTGTTCAGGTTTGGACTGTACAGAAAATTTCAATGTACTAACAGTTGGCACTTTATTTTTGGCTACACTCTTTATTTCCAAATGCACAGCGCTTCAGCTTCAGGGTAAGAAAAATCATGTTCCTTCATTTCCTGCTGGTAAAAGTTCATGGATGTCAGATAATGAAATAACTTCCCTGTAGACCTGGATCTTTCCTTGGTTAGTTTCTGCATCTAAGGGAAGCAGAGCAAGGCTCTACCAACCATTTTTGTGCTTGATCTGGAAATTCTCTCTCAGAGAGATGGAATAACAGGATTTTTCTTGTTAGTGCAAATGAAATCATCTGCTGGGCGAAGGCAGAATGATGGACCCTGTGGACAGCAGTCTTCCTGAGACAGCTCTTTCTCACTAGTATTCTTTCAAATTCCTTTTCTTAGTTTGTAATGGTTAAAAAAAACCCCACCGTTGTCAACATCAGGACATAATCACAACTGTCCATTTTGTACTGAACACCAAGGCAGTAAGTTCTAAAAGGCTTATCCCAGAGATACAGGATTTGTACAGCACAGCAGATGTCAGGAGGATTGCACATGTAAGCTGTTATGTGGATCTCTATTGCTCTGTGCATAATGGTCTTACAGTCAGGATCACTACAAAGATTTAACTATGCTGGATTTACACAGAAAAAGAAATTTTAATAGCTTGGAAATTCTTAGAGTGTGTTGTTTTTGATTGTACATTTTTACTCACACATACACCTTGTAGAACTAGTAGCTTTTATACTCACCTTGCAAAGTGTAAAGATTTATATTGGGAGCATATACAGCCTCCAGCAAAGCAGGGTGCCTTGTTGTAATCGAGCCTCTACTGAACAATACTTAATCTATAAAAATGTGGAACTCATTATAGCTAAACTCTTATATATTACTGCCTTTTCTGTTTGTTTGTTTGTTTTCTTTTTTAGAGGAGAGAAATATTGTATAGGGAGAAAAAGTGTAGATCTGGAACAGCATTTTGTTTCTGTAAAATTACTATTAATCTGAAATGATTTTCCATTTACTGTAATTTGCTCAGTGATCAGAGGAAGAATGTATTAATTTTTCGTTGCATTTGTTTTCCTGGAAAACTTGGTGATTACTATTATTAGGATTATGGACTGAGTAATTTTTCCTTGTAATACATGCTTTCACAGGTCCAATTGGTTGTGTATTAACAAAATGAAGCAGTAGAAGTGTTTTTTTCTGAGCTCAGATAAGAGTATAGGCACCTTTATGGGCTTGTCTTTTACTTGGAGGATGTTGTGATATCAAATTTGGTCAGTGTTACCTTCAGTGAGAAAAGTTTTAAGACTCAGCATTGCGTTCCTTGTGTGTTTTGTGTTTATCTATTGAAGAGATAAAATTGTCCCTCTCCATCCTGGCTTCTGCATATCGTAAAACCTTGGTCTTTCCTTAATTTATCTGGAAGGTATGTAAACATGATATTGGTGTTCAGTTTCCTTCATAAAAATTACGAGTAGTGTTGTTTAATCTGCTATTTGAATGCCTCTCATCTTTTTCAGGGTGAGTCATTAAAACTTGAGAATTTCAGTCTGCACATCTTCCAATTCCTTGTGAAAGAATGATTCCTCAGTTTTCTTACTGTTTTGTAATGGAATGGGGTTTGTCTTTCATTGATTTCCTTACTTTGAAAACATTTACAAAGCAAGACTTTCTATGCTAGTAGGTCCTACTGGATAATTTGAATTTCTGAACACTAGTTTATCATAGCTTTTATGCTGTAGCAGGAAAATACAAATGCAGTTTCAAAACCAGACCAGGGATATCAATGGTGAAACAGTGCTGCAAACAAATGTCTCATGACCTATCAAATGAATATTTCAGTGTTCAATACTACCTATTGGTTGTATATATTTAACTAAAAACAAAAAAAATCTTCCTAATATTCCGAGGGTATGTAGCCATAAAAATGACTAAAGAATTGCTAGAATTTAATGCTGTATGTAGAACCTACCTGCAGGAAAGCTTTACTTTATGGAGTCATTTAGACATTGACAGCCTAAGATTTAGGATAAGCCATTTCTGAGTTTTGCAGTATTTTCAAAGTCATAAAATTATGCTCATCTGTTTCTTGAGTTTCACAAAAGTCAGTCTTCTTTTCTTGCTTCTGGATATTCAAGTTAAAAATGAATATGAATGGACTAGAAACAAGCACTTTTGGTTTTTATTTACAATCTTCAGGGATTTTCTGACACTTAAGGGATTAAAATGATTTGTAGCTCTCTACATATAAAGTTCACTGTGTACTTGAGGTTTTCTATACAAATTTTATTTGTACTGAAATGTAATTACAAGTATAAAAACGCAGATTTATTTATATTAATAGTAAAACAGCAGCGCTCATTTCTTTCTTAGATTATGTTGATGTCTCAGAGATTTTTAAAAAATACTATATATATGCTCTATAAATTTATTTATGCACTTCTCAACATATTTTCTTTTTGTGGACTTTTAGGGTAAAGATAAATTCACTTAATAACTCTGTGTGCCTTCATTTTAAAAATATTGACTATTTTTCTTCTGAATAATTGCTGTATTGGTGATTACTCACAAAAAACATTTACAGCTCTGCACATTGAATAGATTGGTAATAAAAAATTATATGCTAAATAATTTATTTTTTCAATCTCCCAATCTAGGAGAAATTATCTTGCTTTAAAACAAACCAGAAATATATATAGCAGAGTACTATAAAATCAGTAGCATTTTTTTTTTTTCTAGAATTAGTCTTTATAAATATAGCTATAGTGACATGCTTACAGCTCAGTAAGTCGATCATTCAGGACACTTACTCTATCACAAAGATAGTTACTTTCACCCAATCAACCATGTGTATTGAACCAATAATTACAATGTGATAAAGAGAAATATTGTTCATGTAAGTTGAAGATATTATAAATCCTTTTATAGTCATATAAAATCTTTTCTATAGAAACATGCTTAATAACTCTAGTAAGATGTTTGCCATCTATGAGATATCTTTACATAAGCTAAATTTCAAAAAAGACCCTTATTGAAGTGCTATGACTACAGATACCAATGGATTTTCTCTATCTTCTCAATTTCATGATTCGAAATACATATTCCAGGTGGGACTCTGAGTGGGTTTGAAGGCAAAATTTTAAAAAGGGAAAGTGTGAATGGGAAAATTAGGAAATTTGTGTTAAATGCCTTGACTTGACAGTCAGGGAAAAAAGTAAGCAAGTGGAATGCTGTTCTGAAGAGATCCAGAGCATTTTAAGAACAGAACCAAGTTGCAAAAAAATGTACACATATCTAGAAAATGCTCTTTGGGATATTTTTATAGTTATACTGCTTGGAATAACAATAACATCCATATATTAGTATCTATTATCATAATTTAGCCAGAAAAAAGTGAATGACAGTACAACCAGTGATGCTGAACCTGCTGGATAAATGCTTTGAAATTGCTTCACAGGACCTGTTGATGTCTTCTGCATGCTTTTCATTCATCATTGTCCAGCCTTTACCAACCTAAATAAGAGAGGGTATGTTCTCATCAAACTATAGAAGTTACCCTTAAAGTAACAAGAGCAAACTGCAGTGTAAGTCTCTGAAACAATCTTGCTCAGTGTAATATTGTTCCTGGAGTCTTGCTGAACACTTTTGTCAATCTTTAGTGGATAGTGCAGGCAAAGGTTCAGAAAGCAGGAAGCCATAGTGAGGCAGAGCACAGCTCCATCTCTTCATATCCTGCTTTCAATAGTGGCCACTAGAAGTTTCATATACATATTTAGTTTAAGTAATCTTTCATATTCTCGTGAGGTCTCAGATGCTTTTAGATGTTTAACCTCTGTAGTCAAGAGTCCTACGTGATTTTTATTTCTATTAGTTTGTCCAGTGCAGTTTTGAACCCATACTGTCAGCTTCTACTACATGATCTGGGACTGAGTTCCACATCCTAAAAATATCTTGACTTCGCCTTGTTTTGGACTGTGTGCCTGTTATGTGTGCTGACTCCTAATACCTGTGTTTGGAAACATGGTATTGAACATTTATGTTCAACCTCTCTATTTATAATTTGGTATTCCTACATAATTTCTCACTCAGTCCTGTATCTTGCAGGCTCAAGATGCCCCATGTATCCAGTTTTTCTTTATATGAACTGTTACTAGCTTTTCTCGTAACTGCTGACCATTTGTCCTCTGAGAGGACTAACATCACATGCAATTTTCAAGATTTGACATATGATGGATCTGCACAGTGGTAAAATGATATTTTATCTTTTTTTTTTTTTTTTTTTGGTCATTACATATTTTCACCTATACTGAACTTAGGTTTTCTAGTCATTTGACTGTACAGCTCAAAGAACGTTCTCTTGCCTGATATTCTAGAAGCTTTGATCACATCATTGCACATATCAGACTGAGATTGGCTTTTGCTTTTTTTTTTCTCCAGTGTGTTGCACTGTATCAATACGGAATTTTGACTTCCTATTTTTGTCTATAAAGTACCATGAATGGCATTATTGTAATTTATTGCAATCAGCATTTGCCTGCTCTATTGTGATTGGTGTTATATGCTTACAGCCTTTGCTACTTCCCTGATTGGGAACTTAATATTGACCACATCTCATGTGATTCCAACAATGTCTTTCCTGTGTCATGAAAAATTACGATTTTTTCTGTGACTTTTATCTTTCAACCTATTTAATCCCTGTGAAATCTTGTTATTCCTTAGCCACTTTGCTTCTTCAAGAATTGTTGATGATAAATCATGTTGAAAACTACTTGGAAGTCTGAGTAGACTGTAGCAAGAGCCTTCCGCTTATGCAAGCACTAGCTTTTTCAAGAAACTACATCAGGTCTTTGATGTCTTTGATGTGTCTTACAAAAAACACGTTGAGTGATTCTCAGTGTATAGTATCCATACTCTGAATTCTGTTTCTTGTTATATTTTCTAACAATTTTACTGGTAAAGGCATCAGAGATAATGGTCAGTAGTTTCAGAGAACTCCAGGAAAATAAAAGCTTAACAGATGTTAACCTCCAGCCTGCTGGTGCTTGAAAAGAATTAAGGGAGAGGTTTTGAACCAAAGCAGTAGTGTATTGTTTCAAACTCAAATTTTTCTAGAAGTAGAATATACAATAGACATTTATTAGTCCCTACTCTTCTTCTATCAAGTTTGTGTTTCTTTCTTCTTTCTTTTATTCCACCTTTTTTACTCCTTGTGATATTGTGCATCTGCCTATGTTACAAGCTCCCCAAATAAAAAAGCTCCAACTGGGTTTCTAATATGTTACATTGAAAAAAAAAAAAAATAAACAGTTGAAAATAGATGAATCTAAGTAAAAATAACTAAAATCCTAATCATAATAAACAAAATAAGTGTGAAGATGGAAATCAAACGGCCATGGTTTATGTCGCAGATACAGACTTTAATACAGAAAAAAATCCTCTGGCAATTTGTATACCTCTAATTTGAAACTGCTACCAGTATAAAAGCTTCTTAAAAACAATGGTAAATAATGTTTCAAATCACAGCTGTCACATCCACCTCCCTTCAGGGGATCATACCTCCTCTATATCATTCCAGGAAGAATGATTAGATAAATCACAAGGAAGGGTCTGGCTGATATGATAAAATGATGCTGGCTAAATCCCAAATCCATGAGTTGAACATGGAACGTCTCCTGTCTAATTCCAGTCTAACTGTCTAAACAGTTAAATTTTCCATCACAATCAACCTGACATGGATATGATTTTGATTATGGCTGCAGAAGTGAGAAGAGGCTGGTGGCTGCCTCTCAAAAACAGCAAGGTTAAAAACAGCAGTGAGCATCACAGACACAAATGGAGATTTGCTTTTTATTTTGCTTCCTGCACTTGTATATTTTTCTTTGCAGCAACAGTTTTTTGGGTTTTTTTTCCACCCCAGATACAGTTCATTTCACCTTACTTTGCCTTAAATAGGACAGTTGTTTTCATTATTACCTCTAGTATACCACCAAACTGTTTTTCCCTTGGCAATTTCTCAGAAACAGTGAGAGAAAAAAATCAAAAGATATTGTTAAAATGATTACTAAAATACTTTGTATTTCAAGCTTTAATTATTTTTCATATCTTTCTCTGCATTCTAAGAAGAACCTAGCCGGCTGAGACCTGTTAATATCTGTGAACCTTAACAGTCCATTGTTGAATAGCAACATTATCTTTGGACTTTGCACTTTGTTGAATAGCTGCATTATCTTTGTATGACACCCTGGGATCAGGAATTTCATCAAAGTCTACAGAGTTCCTCACACCCTTGTTTATTATGGACAGAAATCCCCTTTCATTGTCAAGAAACAAATATTTACGGGCTGACTGTTGCAGCAGCTGCTGTTGGTTTACATTGGACTCTGTCATCCATTTAGAACAGAAGTTATGGACACAGGAAGCAATATTCTATGAAGGAAATGTGCCCTTGAGGAGGCCTAGGTTGGATATTGTAGGAAGATTTCTCAGGGAATTCACAACCTAATTAGAGAAAGGCACGCCCAAATCAAAAACATAACAAACAGGTGGAGAGGAAGGATGAAAAAAAACACTGCAAGAACATATTTGTTTTACTGCTAGACTTATTGGGATTCTGGAATAACTGACAGCTTATGTACTGGAGTGAGTGCAAGCAGCTGCTCTGCTAATTTTACTTCTTCCCATGTGTGCTAGTCCTAACAGTATTGCATTGGAAACACAAGAGGTAGAGGCAGGAATGTCAGAGAAAACACTTCTTTTTTTCTCAGTTCTTTTGTCCCTGTTAAAGAAGTACCGTGAAATGCTTTACTGTTTCCTCAAGCGACAAAAAGATGGAATCTAAATGTAGAAGTTAAATGAAGTATGTGCTATTGCTTAGGTATCTAACTAAGTTCTTACTGTCCAAAGTTTATAAATTGCAAGATTATGGATACTTGAATACTTACAAGAGATTTTTTTTTCTCTTCAGTTGGGATTTTTTGAGACCTGCAAGGTTCTGTATCATGAGAGTTATCCACAATATAAATGTATTTTATATTTTGAATGTATTTAAAATTTATTTTTATATTTTAAATGTATTTTATATTTTAAAGGCTTATGATGCAGAACAAATACATATTTTATGGCTGGA